>NC_084586.2:16402500-16420000 GCF_033978685.3 Nerophis lumbriciformis | reverse complement strand
AATTATAATAAAATATGTCTTACTCCAAAAATGCTCATCAAAGATCCTCTATATGACAGGAGAAAGGTTGTTTTTAAGGTCCTACTGCAAAAATACTCGTCAAAGATCCTCTATATGACAGGAGAAAGGTTGTTTTTAAGGTCCTACTGCAAAAATGCTCGTCAAAGATCCTCTAAATGACAGGAGAAAGACTGTTTTTAAGGTCCTACTAAAAAAAAGTTAATCAGAGGTCATCAATATAACAGGAGAAAAAATTGCTGGTCAAAGATCTTCTATATGACAGGAAAAAGGCTGATTTTAAGGTCCTACTGCAAACAAGCTATTCAAAGATCCATGACAGGAAAAAGGCTGTTTTTAAGGTCCTACTGCAAAAAGGTTAACCAGAGATCCTCTATATGACTGGAGAATGGCTGTTTTTAAGGTCCTATTGACAAAAAGCTAGTCAAAGATCCTCTACCTAACAGGAGCACAGATGTTTTGCGGTCCCACTGCAAAATTGCCAGTCAAATATCATCTATATGACAAGGCAAAAAGCTGTTTTTAAGGTCCTACTGCAAAAAAACTAATCAAAGATCCTCTATATGACAAGGAAAATGCTGTTTTTAAGGTCCTACTGAAAAATAAGTTAATCAGAGATCCTCTATATAATAGGAGAAATCTAAACATTGTATTGGCTTTTAAAAATTAAATATATTGCCCCGCATCCTTTCATTTTTCAAATTTTGGGGGGAATTTATTGCATATTTTGTGGTTTTTGCCATAAAAACAGTGTTTTCTTTATATATATATATATATATATATATATATATATATATATATATATATATATATATATATATATATATATATATATATATAAAAGTTAATCAGAGATCCTCTATATGACAGGATCACAGATGTTTGTAACGTACCATTGCAAAAATTATAATAAAATATGTCTTACTCCAAAAATGCTCATCAAAGATCCTCTATATGACAGGAGAAAGGTTGTTTTTAAGGTCCTACTGCAAAAATACTCGTCAAAGATCCTCTATATGACAGGAGAAAGGTTGTTTTTAAGGTCCTACTGCAAAAATGCTCGTCAAAGATCCTCTAAATGACAGGAGAAAGACTGTTTTTAGGGTCCTACTAAAAAAAAGTTAATCAGAGGTCATCAATATAACAGGAGAAAAAATTGCTGGTCAAAGATCTTCTATATGACAGGAAAAAGGCTGATTTTAAGGTCCTACTGCAAACAAGCTATTCAAAGATCCTCTATATAACAAGGAAAATGCTGTTTTTAAGGTCCTACTGCAAAAAGGTTAATCAGAGATCCTCTATATGACTGGAGAATGGCTGTTTTTAAGGTCCTACTGACAAAAAGCTAGTCAAAGATCCTTTACATAACAGGAGCACAGATGTTTTGCGGTCCCACTGCAAAATTGCTAGTCAAAAATCTTCATATAACATGAGAAAGGCTTTTTTTAAAGTCCTACTGCAAAAAAGCTAGTCAAAGATCCTCTATATGACAAGGAAAATGCTGTTTTTAAGGTCCTACTGAAAAATAAGTTAATCAGAGATCCTCTATATAATAGGAGAAATCTAAACATTGTATTGGCTTTTAAAAATTAAATATATTGCCCCGCATCCTTTCATTTTTCAAATTTTGGGGGGAATTTATTGCATATTTGGGATTTTTGCCATAAAAACAGTGTTTTATTTATATATATAAAAGTTAATCAGAGATCCTCTATATGACAGGATCACAGATGTTTGTAACGTACCATTGCAAAAATTATAATAAAATATGTCTTACTACAAAAATGCTCATCAAAGATCCTCTATATGACAGGAGAAAGGTTGTTTTTAAGGTCCTACTGCAAAAATGCTCGTCAAAGATCCTCTAAATGACAGGAGAAAGACTGTTTTTAAGGTCCTACTAAAAAAAAAGTTAATCAGAGGTCATCAATATAACAGGAGAAATGCTGTTTTAAGTTCCTACTGCAAACAAGCTATTCAAAGATCCTCTATATGACAGGGGAAAGGCTGTTTTTAAGGTCCTACTGCAAAAAGGTTAACCAGAGATCCTCTATATGACTGGAGAATGGCTGTTTTTAAGGTCCCACTGCAAAAAAGCTAGTCAAAGATCCTCTATATGACAAGGAAAATGCTGTTTTTAAGGTCCTACTGAAAAATAAGTTAATCAGAGATCCTCTATATAATAGGAGAAATCTAAACATTGTATTGGCTTTTAAAATTAAATATATTGCCCCGCATCCTTTCATTTTTCAACTTTTGGGGGGAATGTATTGCATATTTTGTGGTTTTGCCATAAAAACAGTGTTTTATATATATATATATATATATATATATATATATATATATATATATATATATATATATATATATATATATATATATAAAAGTTAATCAGAGTTCCTCTATATGACAGGATCACAGATGTTTTTAACGTACCATTGCAAAAATTATAATAAAATATGTCTTACTCCAAAAATGCTCATCAAAGATCCTCTATATGACAGGAGAAAGGTTGTTTTTAAGGTCCTACTGCAAAAATGCTCGTCAAAGATCCTCTATATGACAGGAGAAAGGCTGTTTTTAAGATCTTACTGCAATAAGACTAGTCAAAGATCCTCTAAATGACAGGAAAAAGACTGTTTTTAAGGTCCTACTAAAAAAAGAGTTAATCAGAGGTCATCAATATAACAGGAGAAAAAAATTGCTGGTCAAAGATCTTCTATATGACAGGAAAAAGGCTGTTTTTAAGGTCCTACTGCAAAAAGGTTAATCAGAGATCCTCTATATGACTAGTGAAAGGCTGTTTTTAAGGTCCTACTGCCAAAAAGCTAGTCAAAGATCCTCTACATACCAGGAGCACAGATGTTTTGCGGCCCCACTGCAAAATTGCTAGTCAAATATCATCTATATGACAAGGCAAAAGGCTGTTTTTAAGGTCCTACTGCAAAAAAGCTAGTCAAAGATCCTCTATATGACAAGGAAAATGCTGTTTTTAAGAACCTACTGAAAAAAAGTTAATCAAAGATCCTCTATATGATAGGAGAAATCTAAATATTGTATTGGCTTTTAAAATTAAATATATTGCCCCGCATCCTTTCATTTTTCAAATTGTGGGGGGAATTTATTGCATATTTTGTGGTTTTGCCATAAAAACAGTGTTTATATATATATATATATATATATATATATATATATATATATATATATATATATATATATATATATATATATATATAAAAAGTTAATCAGAGATCCTCTATATGACAGGATCACAGATGTTTGTAACGTACCATTGCAAAAATTATAATAAAATATGTCTTACTCCAAAAATGCTCATCAAAGATCCTCTATATAACAGGAGAAAGGTTGTTTTTAAGGTCCTACTGCAAAAATACTCGTCAAAGATCCTCTATATGACAGGAGAAAGGCTGTTTTTAAGATCTTACTGCAAAAAGGCTAGTAAAAGATCCTCTATATGACAAGAAAAAGGCGGTTTCTAAGGTCCTCCTGCAAAAAGGTTAATCAGAGATCCTCTATATGACTAGTGAAAGGCTGTTTTTAAGGTCCTACTGCCAAAAAGCTAGTCAAAGATCCTCTACATACCAGGAGCACAGATGTTTTGCGGCCCCACTGCAAAATTGCCAGTCAAATATCATCGCTATGACAAGGCAAAAGGCTGTTTTTAAGGTCCTACTGCAAAAAAGCTAGTCAAAGATCCTCTCTATATGACAAGGAAAATGCTGTTTTTAAGGTCCTACTGAAAAAAAGTTAATCAAAGATCCTCTATATGATAGGAGAAATCTAAATATTGTATTGGCTTTTAAAATTCAATATATTGCCCCGCATCCTTTCATTTTTCAAATTTTGGGGGGAATTTATTGCATATTTTGTGGTTTTGACATAAAAACAGTGTTTTATTTATATATATATATATATATATATATATATATATATATATATATATATATATATATATATATATATATATATATATATACGGTATATAAAAGTTAATCAGAGATCCTCTATATGACAGGATCACAGATGTTTTTAACATACCATTGCAAAAATTATAATAAAATATGTCTTCCTACAAAAATGCTCATCAAAGATCCTCTATATGACAGGAGAAAGGTTGTTTTTAAGGTCCTACTGCAAAAATGCTCGTCAAAGATCCTCTAAATGACAGGAAAAAGACTGTTTTTAAGGTCCTACTAAAAAAAAAGTTAATCAGAGGTCATCAATATAACAGGAGAAATGCTGTTTTAAGTTCCTACTGCAAACAAGCTATTCAAAGATCCTCTATATGACAGGAAAAAGGCTGATTTTAAGGTCCTACTGCAAACAAGCTATTCAAAGATCCTCTATATGACAGGAAAAAGGCTGTTTTTAAGGTCCTACTGCAAAAAGGTTAATCAGAGATCCTCTATATGACTAGTGAAAGGCTGTTTTTAAGGTCCTACTGCCAAAAAGCTAATCAAAGATCCCCTATATACCAGCAGCACAGATGTTTTGCGGCCCCACTGCAAAATTGCTAGTCAAATATCATCTATATGACAAGGCAAAAGGCTGTTTTTAAGGTCCTACTGCAAAAAAGCTAGTCAAAGATCCTCTATATGGCAAGGAAAATGCTGTTTTTAAGGTCCTACTGAAAAATAAGTTAATCAGAGATCCTCTATATAATAGGAGAAATCTAAACATTGTATTGGCTTTTAAAAATTAAATATATTGCCCCGCATCCTTTCATTTTTCAACTTTTGGGGGGAATTTATTGCATATTTGGGATTTTTGCCATAAAAACAGCCTTTTCTTTATATATATAAAAAAGGGTGATAAATTAAAAAATAGACATAAAAAATAAAACTATTGTATTGGTTTTGAAAATTAAAAATATTCAAATAAGACCCTGCATGTTTTAATTTTTCAGTGTGTGGCCTTCAGAAAAAAGTATAGACAAGCCGTCTTTTAAAGTATAAACAAACAAAAGTATATATATATAAAAAAAAACATTACGCTTGAGCATTACCCGGAAGTACGGCCTCCTTCACGTCCCTCGCAGCTGCTCTGACCAATAGCGAGTCACTCCCGATTGACTGACGTGTCCTCCGACCAATCGGCGCTCGTGTTTGGCCTCCCCGGCAGTGGTGCGCGTCGAGCTGATTTGCAACCCGCCGAAGCAACAGCAGAGAAGAAGGGAAAATGTCGCTTGGCTCGACGAGGACCGTTCTAGGATCAGTGTGACCGCGCAGCGACTCGGTGAGTGGAAACCGCCGTCACTAGTTGCTTCGTCGACGCCGCCGACGCCGGTTCGTGTTGCGGGGCCCGAC
The DNA here is from genome assembly GCF_033978685.3 of Nerophis lumbriciformis. Lineage (NCBI taxonomy): Eukaryota > Metazoa > Chordata > Actinopteri > Syngnathiformes > Syngnathidae > Nerophis > Nerophis lumbriciformis. The sequence continues at coordinate 16,414,655 of NC_084586.2, read as the reverse complement.
CCCGGAGCGACGCACGCTTCTCTGAAAAAAACGTTTTCACTTCGAACCGCGGTACAAAACTAGCAAGACAACGGCGGCCATTTTGATTGGAACGTGAAAACGTTGCAATGTTTCATTTCGGTTGGTTAAAAAAAACAAAAAAAAACAGCGAAGTAACTTCCACTTTGTGTTTTTTTTTTTTAATAATTAAAAAAAAAAGTAAAATAACCCTTAAGTGACCCCTGATTGAAAGAAAACCTTTATTTGAGTTTTTTACTTTTCTTACTTGTAGAACCAGTGTAGTGACGTCATCACATCGCATTTAAAAATTGTAATATGTGATCATGCAACATGATATTCCAATCATTTTTTAATCATCAAGAGTAAATATTTACAGAGTAAATTAATGTAATAATTACATATAATAATAGGAAAGACTTAACTTCTCTCACGCTCCCTTTGGGGACATCATTTCTTTCTCATGCCCCCATTGGAGGCATTTTTTTCTCACGCCCCCCTTGGAGACATCTCTTTTTTCCCCTCATGTGCCCTTTCAAGACAATCTTTTTCTCACTCACCCCATTGTAAACATCATTTTCTCTCACGCTCCCTTTGGGGACATAATTTCTTTCTCATGCCGCCCCCCCTTGGAGACATCTATTTTTTCTCACGTGCCCTTTTGAGACAATTTTTTTTCTCATGCACCACATTGTAAACATAATTTTCTCTCACGCTCCCTTTTGGGACATAATTTCTTTCTCATGCCCCCCTTTGGAGGCATTTTTTTCTCACGCCCCACTTGGAGACATACTTTTTTCTCCTGCCCTTCCCCTTGGAGTCAATTTTTATTTTCACGCCCCCCCTTGGAGACATAATTTTTTTTCTCACGTGCCCTTTTAAGACGTACTTTTTTCTCCCGTACACCATTGTAGACATAATTTTCTCTCACACTCCCTTTGGGGACATCATTTCTTTCTCACGCCCCACCCCCTTGGAGGCATTTTTTTCTCACGCCCCCCCTTGGAGACATCTTTTTTTTGTCACGTGCCCTTTCGAGACAATTTTTTTCTCACGCACCCCATTGTAAACATAATTTTCTCTCACGATCCCTTTGGGCACATCATTTCTTTCTCATGCCCCCTTGAAGGCATTTTTTTTCTCACGCCCCCCCTGGAGACATAATTTTTTTTCCTCACGTGCCTTTTCGAGACCATTTTTTCCCATGCACCCTATTGTAAACATAATTTTCTCTCACACTCCCTTTGGGGTCATCATTTCTTTCTCATTCCCCCCTTGGAGGCATTTTTTCTCACGCCCCCCTTGGAGACATAATATTTTTTCTCATGTGCCCTTTCGAGACATAATTTTCTTTCTCACGTACCCCATTGTAGACACAATTTTCTCTCGCACTCCCTTTGGGGACATCATTTCTTTGTCATGCCCCCCCTTTGAGGCATTTTTTCTCACGCCCCCACTTGGATTCCATTTTTATTTTCACGCCCCCCTTAGAGACATAATTTTTTTTCTCACATGCCCTTTCGAGACATAATTTTTTCTCCCGTACCCCATTGTAGACATAATTTTCTCTCACACTCCCTTTGGGGACATAATTTCTTTGTCACGCCCCCCTTTGGAGGCATTTTTTTTCTCACGCTCCCCTTGGAGACATCTTTTTTTGTCACGTGCCCTTTCGAGACAATTTTTTTTCTCACGCACCCCATTGTAAACATAATTTTCTCTCACACTCCCTTTGGGGTCATCATTTCTTTCTCATGCCCCCCCTTGGAGGCATTTTTTTCTCACGCCCCCTTGGAGACATAATATTTTTTCTCATGTGCCCTTTCGAGACATAATTTTCTTTGTCACGTACCCCATTGTAGACACCATTTTCTTTCGCACTCCCTTTGGGGACATCATTTTTTTCTTATGCCCCCCCTTGGAGGCATTTTTTTCTCACGCCCCCCCTTGGAGACATATTTTTTTCTTCTTCCGTGCCCTTTCCAGACAATGTTTTTCTCACGCACCCTATTGTAAACATAATTTGTTTTCACGCCCCCTTTGGGGACATAATTTATTTCTCATGCCACCCCTTGGAGTCCATTTTTATTTTCACGCCCCCCTTAGAGACATAATTTTTTCCCTCACGTGACCTATCGAGACCAATTTTTTCTCACGCACCCCATTGTAAACATAGTTTTCTCTCACATTCCCTTTGGAACATATGACATGGGTACTGATGTTTTTAAAGTTCTACCTTAAAAACGCTGATCAAAGATCCTCTATATGACAGGAGTACAAATGTTTTTTAAAGCCCTACTGCAAAAATGCTAGACAAAGATCCTCTAAATGACAGAGTCACAGATGTTTTTTAAGGTCCCACTGCAAACATGCTAATCAAAGATCTTCTATATGACAGGAGTACAGATGTTTTTAAGGTCCCATTTCAAAAATTCTAATAAAAGATCCTCAATATGACAGGGGCACTTCTGTTTTTAATGTCGTACTACAAAAATGCTAGTCAAAGACCCTCTAAATGACCGAAGCACCGCTGTTTTTAAGGTCCTGCAAAAAAGCTTTTTAAAGATTCTTTACATGACAGGAGAAAGGCTGTTTTTAAGGTCCTCTCGCCAAAAAAAGCTAATTAAAGATCCTCTACATGACAGGAGCACATGTTTTTTCGGTTACACTGCAAAATTGCTGGTCAAAGATCTTCTATATGACAGGAAAAAGGAAGATTTTAAGGTCCTACTGCAAAAAAAGCTATTCAAAGATCATCTATATGACAAGAAACAGGCTGTTTTTAAGGTCATACTGCAAAAAAGCTCGTCAAAGATCCTCTATATAACAGGAGAAAGGCTGTTTTTAAGGTCCTACTGCAAAAAAGCTAGTCAAAAATCCTCTATATGACAGGAAAAAGGCTGTTTTTAAGGTCCTACTGCAAAAAAGCTAGTCAAAGATCCTCTACATGCCAGGAAACATGCTGTTTTTAAGGTCGTTCTGCAAAAAAGCTCGTCAAAGATCCTCTATATGACAGGAAAAAGGCTGTTTTTAAGGTCATACTGCAAAAAAAGCTAGTCAAAGATCCTCTATATGACAGGAAAAAGGCTGTTTTTAAGGCTCTATTGCAAAAAAGTTAATCAGAGATCCTCTATATGACAGGAGAAAGGCTGTTTTTAAGGTCCTACTGCAAAAAAGCTATTCAAAGATCCTCTATATGACAGGAAACAGGCTGTTTTTAAGGTCATACTGCAAAAAAGCTCGTCAAAGATCCTCTATATAACAGGAGGAAGGCTGTTTTTAAGGTCCTACTGCAAAAAAGCTAGTCAAAGATCCTCTATATGACTAGTGAAAGGCTGTTTTTGAAGTCCTACTGCAAAAAAGCTAGTCAAAGATCCTCTATATGACAGGAGAAATGCTGTTTTTAAGGTCCTACTACAAAAAAGCTATTCAAAGATCCTCTATATGTCAGGAAAAAGGCTGTTTTTAAGGCTCTATTGTAAAAAAGTTAATCAGAGATCCTCTATATAACAGGAGAAAGGCTGTTTTTAGGTCCTACTACAAAAAAGCTATTCAAAGATCCTCTATATGACAGGAAACAGGCTGTTTTTAAGGTCATACTGCAAAAAAGCTCGTCAAAGATCCTTTATATAACAGGAGAAAGGCTGTTTTTAAGGTCCTACTGCAAAAAAGATAGTCAAAGATCCTCTATATGACAGGAAAAAGGCTGTTTTTGAAGTCCTACTGCAAAAAAGCTAGTCAAAGATCCTCTATATGACAGGAGAAAGGCTGTTTTTAGGTCCTACTACAAAAAAGCTATTCAAAGATCCTCTATATGACAGGAAACAGGCTGTTTTTAAGGTCATACTGCAAAAAAGCTCGTCAAAGATCCTCTATATAACAGGAGAAAGGCTGTTTTTAAGGTCCTACTGCAAAAAAGCTAGTCAAAGATCCTCGATATGACAGGAAAAAGGCTGTTTTTGAAGTCCTACTGCAAAAAAGCTAGTCAAAGATCCTCTATATGACAGGAGAAAGGCTGTTTTTAGGTCCTACTACAAAAAAAGCTATTCAAAGATCCTCTATATAAAACAGGAAAAAGGCTGTTTTTAAGGTCCTACTGCAAAAAAGCTAGTCAAAGATCCTCTACATGACAGGAAACATGCTGTTTGTAAGGTCGTTCTGCAAAAAAGCTTGTCAAAGATCCTCTATATGACAGGAAAAAGGCTGTTTTTAAAGTCATGCTGCAAAAAAAGCTAGTCAAAGATCCTCTATATGACAGGAGAAATGCTGTTTTTAAGGCTCTATTGCAAAAAAGTTAATCAGAGATCCTCTATATAACAGGAGAAAGGCTGTTTTTATGGTCCTACTGCAAAAAGCTATTCAAAGATCCTCTATATGGCAGGAAAAGGGCTGTTTTTAAGGTCCTACTGCAAAAAAGCTAGTCAAAGATCATCTATATGACAGGAGAATGGCTGTTTTTAAGGTCCTACTACAAAAAAAGGTATTCAAATATCCTCTATATGACAGGAAAAAGGCTGTTCTTATGGTTCTACTGCAAAAAAGTTAAGAGATCCTCGATATGACAGGAAAAGGGCTGTTTTTGAAGTCCTACTGCAAAAAAGCTTGTCAAAGATCCTCTATATGACAGAAAAAAGGCTGTTTTTATGGTTCTACTGCAAAAAAGTTAAGAGATCCTCTATATAAAACAGGAAAAAGACTGTTTTTAAGGTCCTACTGCAAAAAAGCTTGTCGAAGATCCTCTATATGACAGGAAAAAGGCTGTTTTTAAGGTCATACTGCAAAAAAGCTAGTCAAAGATCCTCTATATGACAGGAGAAATGCTGTTTTTAAGGTTCTATTGCAAAAAAGTTAATCAGAGATCCTCTATATAACAGGAGAAAGGCTGTTTTTAAGGTCCTACTGCAAAAAGCTATTTAAAGATCCTCTATATGGCAGGAAAAGGGCTGGTTATAAGGTCCTACTGCAAAAAAGCTAGTCAAAGATCATCTATATGACAGGAGAATGGCTGTTTTTAGGTCCTACTTCAAAAAAGCTATTCAAATATCATCTATATGACAGGAAAAAGGCTGTTCTTATGGTTCTACTGCAAAAAAGTTAAGAGATCCTCGATATGACAGGAAAAGGGCTGTTTTTTAAGTCCTACTGCAAAAAAGCTTGTCAAAGATCCTCTATATTACAGAAAAAAGGCTGTTTTTATGGTTCTACTGCAAAAAAGTTAAGAGATCCTCTATATAAAACAGGAAAAAGACTGTTTTTAAGGTCCTACTGCAAAAAAGCTTGTCAAAGATCCTCTATATGACAGGAAAAAGGCTGTTTTTGAGGTCTGACTGCAAAAAAGCTCGTCAAAGATCCTCTATATGACAGGAAACAGGCTGTTTTTAAGGTCTGACTGCAAAAAAGCTTGTCAAAGATCCTCTATATAACAGGAGAAAGGCTGTTTTTAAGGTCCTACTGCAAAAAAGCTAGTCAAAGATCCTCGATATGACAGGAAAAAGGCTGTTTTTGAAGTCCTACTGCAAAAAAGCTAGTCAAAGATCCTCTATATGACAGGAAAAAGGCTGTTTTTAGGTCCTTCTACAAAAAAGCTATTAAAAAATCCTCTATATAAAACAGGAAAAAGGCTATTTTTAAGGTCCTACTGCAAAAAAGCTAGTCAAAGATCCTCTACATGACAGGAAACATGCTGTTTGTAAGGTCGTTCTGCAAAAAAGCTTGTCAAAGATCCTCTATATGACAGGAAAAAGGCTGTTTTTAAAGTCATGCTGCAAAAAAAGCTAGTCAAAGATCCTCTACATGACAGGAGAAATGCTGTTTTTAAGGTTCTACTACAAAAAAGCTATTCAAAGATCCTCTATATAACAGGAGAAATGCTGTTTTTAAGGCCCTACTGCAAAAAGCTATTCAAAGATCCTCTATATGGCAGGAAAAGGGCTGTTTTTAAGGTCCTACTGCAAAAAAACGAGTCAAAGATCATCTATATGACAGGAGAATGGCTGTGTTTAGGTCCTACCAAAAAAAACCTATTCAAATATCCTCTATATTACAAGAAAAAGGCTGTTTTTGATGTCCTACTGCAAAAAAGCTAGTCAAAGATCCTCTGTTTTGACAACACAAATGTGAGTCACTCCTAAACTTTGAACTGAACATGAGTGCTGGACCTCAGCAAACATCTGGTCTTGTCTCGTAGGAAACATCTCCTGTGGCCAGAGTGATGATGAGCCTCCTAAAAGCGTAAAAAAAGGAAGCTAACTTGACGATGGATCAGTCCACCAGGGTCCTGGGTCTGGATGCTCAGGGCAACATGGTCTTCACGGTGGTGAAGCCGGTCATGGGACTCTTCCAGGTGTCTTCAGACCAAGCTGGGACCGTGATGCAGGACAGCATGGGTCTCCAGAGTCTAGCTGAGAACACGCTGATCCTCCCTCCTCCACAAGACCACGTCCAGCTGGAGACCACCCACGTGGACTTGGACGCCCTCCAGCCTCACCTCCAGCCTCAGATGCAGGTTTCCGCCCCGGTCCAGACCGAGGAAGCGGCCCAGGATCCGGGACCTCCGCAGAACTCCGACTTCTCCACCCAGATGCCCTTTGCAGAGGTGTCCTCCCTGCTGGACCCCAACATGAAGGGCTCCAAGGCTCGTAAGTCAACTCATCCCGCCTCCGTGAGCGTTCTCATCCATGGCCGCCATTTCTCTCAGGCAAACATCTCATCTCCTACGAGGAGATCAAACGTCGCCTGCAGGCCCCGGAGAAGATGTCCCTGCGCTCTCTGGCCGCCTACACCCGAGTGAGCCGGGGGCCGGCCAGCAAGAAGACGCTCTTGGAGTCCCTCAACGTCCTCGGCCTCACGCCCAGCACCACCACCTCCGTGTCCTCCTCCTTCTCCAAACTCACTGAAGGTTAGAACATCTCCTCAAAGTGCCGAACATTTTCACTTCCTATATATTACCAAACAGGCTGTTTTAAGGTCCTACTGCAAAAAAACTAGTCAAAGATCCTCTATATGACAGGAAAAGGGCTGTTTTTAAGGTCCTACTGCAACAAAGCTGGTCAAAGATCCTCCATATGACAGGGAAAAGGCTGATTTTAGGGTCCTGCTGCAAAAAATCTGGTCAAAGATCCTCTAAATTACAGGGAAACGGCTGTTTTTAAGGTTCTACTGCAAACAAGCTAGTCAAAGATCCTCTATATGACAAGGAAAAGCTGTGTTTAGGGTCCTACTGCAAAAAACACATTTTCGGGACCGGTATCGAACGAAACACATTTCGGGACCGGTATCGAAAGAAACACATTTCGGGACCGGTATCGAACGAAACACATTTCAGGACCGGTATCAAAAGAAACACATTTCAGGACCGGTATCGGAAGAAACACATTTTGGGACCGGTATCGAACGAAACACATTTCAGGACCGGTATCGAACGAAACATATTTCGGGACCGGTATCAAAAGAAACACATTTTGGGACCGGTATCGAAAGAAACACATTTCGGGGCCGGTATCGAAACACATTTCGGGACCGGTATCGAAACATATTTCGGGACCGGTATCAAAACACATTTCGGGACCGGTATCGAAACATATTTCGGGACCGGTATCGAACGAAACATATTTCGGGACCGGTATCGAACGAAACACATTCCGGGACCGGTATCGAACGAAACACATTTCAGGACCGGTATCAAAAGAAACACATTTTGGGACCGGTATCGGAAGAAACACATTTCGGGACCGGTATCGGAAGAAACACATTTCGGGACCGGTATCGGAAGAAACACATTTCGGGACCGGTATCGAACGAAACACATTTCGGGACCGGTATCGAACGAAACATATTTCGGGACCGGTATCAAAAGAAACACATTTTGGGACCAGTATCGAAAGAAACACATTTTGGGGCCGGTATCGAAACACATTTCGGGACCGGTATCGAACAAAACACATTTCGGGACCGGTATCGAAACATATTTTGGGACCGGTATCAAACGAAACACATTTCGGGACCGGTATCGAAACACATTTCGGGACCGGTATCGAAACACATTTCGGGACCGGTATCGAACGAAACACATTTCGGGACCGGTATCGAACGAAACACATTTCGGGACCGGTATCGAACGAAACACATTTCGGGACCGGTATCGAACAAAACACATTTCGGGACCGGTATCGAACAAAACACATTTCGGGATCGGTATCGAAACACATTTCGCACCCGGTATCGAACGAAACACATTTTGGGACCGGTATCGAGACACATTTCGGGACCGGTATCGAGACACATTTCGGGACCGGTATCGAGACACATTTCGGGACCGGTATCGAGACACATTTCGGGACCGGTATCGAAAGAAACACATTTCGGGACCGGTATCGAACAAAACACATTTCGGGACCGGTATCGAAACACATTTCGGGACCGGTATCGAACAAAACACATTTCGGGACCGGTATTGAAACATATTTCGGGACCGGTATCGAACGAAACACATTTCGGGACCGGTATCAAACGAAACATATTTCGGGACCGGTATCAAAAGAAACACATTTTGGGACCAGTATCGAAAGAAACACATTTCGGGGCCGGTATCGAAACACATTTCGGGACCGGTATCGAACAAAACACATTTCGGGACCGGTATCGAAACATATTTCGGGACCGGTATCGAACGAAACACATTTCGGGACCGGTATCGAAACACATTTCGGGACCGGTATCGAAACACATTTCGGGACCGGTATCGAACGAAACACATTTCGGGACCGGTATCGAGACACATTTCGGGACCGGTATCGAACGAAACACATTTCGGGACCGGTATCGAAACACATTTCGGGACCGGTATCGAACAAAACACATTTTGGGATCGGTATCGAAACACATTTCGCACCCGGTATCGAACGAAACACATTTCGGGACCGGTATCGAGACACATTTCGGGACCGGTATCGAGACACATTTCGGGACCGGTATCGAGACACATTTCGGGACCGGTATCGAAAGAAACACATTTCGGGACCGGTATCGAACAAAACACATTTCGGGACGGGTATCGAAACACATTTCGGGACCGGTATCGAACAAAACACATTTCGGGACCGGTATCGAAACATATTTCGGGACCGGTATCGAACGAAACACATTTCGGGACCGGTATCGAAACACATTTCGGGACCGGTATCGAAACACATTTCGGGACCGGTATCGAACGAAACACATTTCGGGACCGGTATCGAGACACATTTCGGGACCGGTATCGAACGAAACACATTTCGGGACCGGTATCGAAACACATTTCGGGACCGGTATCGAACAAAACACATTTTGGGATCGGTATCGAAACACATTTCGCACCCGGTATCGAACGAAACACATTTCGGGACCGGTATCGAGACACATTTCGGGACCGGTATCGAAAGAAACACATTTCGGGACCGGTATCGAACAAAACACATTTCGGGACCGGTATCGAAACACATTTCGCGCCCGGAATCGAACGAAACACATTTCGGGACCGGTATCGAACAAAACACATTTCGAGACTGGTATCGAAACACATTTCGGGACCGGTAGCAAAACACATTTCGGGACCAGTATCGATAGAAACACATTTCGGGACCGGTATCGAAACACATTTCGGGACCGTTATCGAAACACATTTCGGGACCGGTATCGAAAGAAACACATTTCGGGACCGGTATCGAACGAAACACATTTCGGGACCGGTATCGAGACACATTTCGGGACCGGTATCAAACGAAGCACCTTTCGGGACCGGTATCGAAACACATTTCGAGACTGGTATCGAAACACATTTCGGGACCGGTATCTATCGAAACACATTTCGGGACCGGTATCGAACGAAACACATTTCGGGACCGGTATCGAACGAAACACATTTCGGGACCGGTATCGAACGAAACACATTTCGGGACCGGTATCGAACAAAACACATTTCGGGACCGGTATCGAAACATATTTCGGGACCGGTATCGAACGAAACATATTTCGGGACCGGTATCGAACGAAACACATTCCGGGACCGGTATCGAACGAAACACATTTCGGGACCGGTATCAAAAGAAACACATTTTGGGACCGGTATCGGAAGAAACACATTTCGGGACCGGTATCGGAAGAAACACATTTCGGGACCGGTATCGAACGAAACACATTTCGGGACCGGTATCGAACAAAACATATTTCGGTACCGGTATCAAAAGAAACACATTTCGGGACCAGTATCGAAAGAAACACATTTCGGGACCGGTATCGGAAGAAACACATTTCGGGACCGGTATCGAACGAAACACATTTCGGGACCGGTATCGAACGAAACACATTTCGGGACCGGTATCGAACGAAACATATTTCGGGACCGGTATCAAAAGAAACACATTTTGGGACCAGTATCGAAAGAAACACATTTCGGGGCCGGTATCGAAACACATTTCGGGGCCGGTATCGAACAAAACACATTTCGGGACCGGTATAGAAACACATTTCGGGACCGGTATCGAAACATATTTCGGGACCGGTATCGAAACACATTTCACACCCGGTATCGAACGAAACACATTTCAGGACCGGTATCGAGACACATTTCGGGACCGGTATCGAACAAAACACATTTTGGGACCGGTATCGAAACACATTTCGCACCCGGTATCGAACGAAACACATTTCAGGACCGGTATCGAGACACATTTCGGGACTGGTATCGAAAGAAACACATTTCGGGACCGGTATCGAGACACATTTTGGGACCGGTATCGAACAAAACAAATTTCGGGACCGGTAGCGAAACACATGTCGGAACCGGTATCGAAACACATTTCGGGACCGGTATCGAACGAAACACATTTCGGGACCGGTATCGAACGAAACACATTTCGGGACCGGTATTGAACGAAACACATTTCGGGACCGGTATCGAACAAAACACATTTTGGGACTGGTATTGAACGAAACACATTTCGGGACCGGTATCGAAACACATTTCGGTACCGGTATCAAAACACTTTTCAGTATCGAAACACATTTCGGTACCGGTATCGAAACACATTTCGGTATCGAAACACATTTCGGTACTGGTATCAAAACACATTTCGGTACCTGTATCGAAACACATTTTGGTATCGGGACAACCCTATATGCAACTATGATATTTGGTACTTGTTGATAATGAGAAATGTGCTGTTGTAGACTTATCACTACATACAGTATGTCTAGCTTGTGTGCTCAGCTGTTGTGTAGCTGCTGGCTCCTAGGATAGCCTACCACATTTGTCTTTTCTAAAGGATTTTGACTAAAACAGAAGAAAAGACCAACCTTGTGTGTTTATTGGAGGACATTTAGTTGTAAGGCAGCTAATATTGCTGATTTTTGACGCAAGCTGATACTGGTTTTTATCGGACTGATATCAACATCACATTTGGATGTTTGGACAGGCGACACCAGAGCTTTGTGCGACGATATGAAGGACTTCTCCCACGACTACATGGACTACAGCAACATGGCCAGGCAGCTCCTCCCCGAGACCAACACCGTCCAACACTGGTCCAAAATCATCGAGACAAAGTACGTGAGCGTCCGTGTTTGAGAGAGACGGACGGGATCAAAAAGTGCTTCCTGTGTGCAGGAACCACCTGGAGGATATGAGAAAGTGCTTCAAGGACCCGGCCAACAGCGGGTCTTTCGACAGCGTGACGCACGGCCTCGGCCTGGGGATGCTGGACGTGGCCCTGGACATGATCGTCACGGCCATCGAGCAGCAGATCCACATCCTGTCGGGCGCCGCCGCCACCGCGGGGACGTCCGACCTCGCCCGGCAGACGCGACGCGCCCGCAGGCGGCAGCGCAAGACGCAGGACAAAGCGTCCCTCGGAGTCAAGGATCAAGGGAGGGTCGTCGCCAAGGCCAAGGGGAGGAGCAGGGCGAAGAAGAAGGTCCGCCAGGACGACGGCCCTGCGGAGGCCGGCCAGGTGGAACCCTGTAGGCCGGACGACATGCAGGACAACTTGATCACTCTGGTTGCCGTGGGATACGAGACTGTTTCTACCGGTCTTGGTGGGTCTAGACCGGCTTGACGTCGCCAGGAAGGACCAAAAAGACATTTGTTTGTAGTAATGTGCACCGTAGCGGGTGTCGCCAGCTTC
>NC_084586.2:16395000-16397500 GCF_033978685.3 Nerophis lumbriciformis | reverse complement strand
TGCTAATGTTAGCATGCTAACAATTAGCATGCGTCAAGTACCAAGTCTGAGGCGTTCGGCTGCAAAATTTGATTAAAAAAAGTTGGCATGTTCATGTTAGTATGCTGGAATGTTAATTGTTAGCATGCGGACAGTTAACATGGCTGTAAAATTGCTTAAAAAAAATTAGCATGCTTGAATGCTAAAGTTAGCATGCTAACAGTTAGCATGCGTCAATTACCAAGTCTGAGGGGTTCGGCTGCAAAATTGGATAAAAAAAGTTGGCATGTTCATGTTAGTATGCTGTAATGCTAACTGTTAGCATGCGGACAGTTAACATGGCTGTAAAATTGCCTAAAAAATTTAGCATGCTAGCATTTAACATGCGTCAAGTAGCAAGTCTGAGGCGTTCGGCTGCAAATTTGGATAAAAAAAGTTGCCATGTTCATGTTAGTATGCTGGAATGCTAACTGTTAGCATGCGGACAGTTAACATGGCTGTAAAATTGCTTGAAAAAAGTTAGCATGCTTGAATGCTAAAGTTAGCTTGCTAACAGTTAGCATGCGTCAAGTACCAAGTCTGAGGCGTTCGGATGCAAAATTTGATTAAAAAAAGTTGGCATGTTCATGTTAGTATGCTGGAATGTTAATTGTTAGCATGCGGACAGTTAACATGGCTGTAAAATTGCCTTAAAAAAGTTAGAATGCTTGAATGCTACAGTTAGCTTGCTAACAGTTAGCATACGTCAAGTACCAAGTCTGAGGCGTTCGGCTGCAAAATTGGATAAAAAAAAGTTGGCATGTTCATGTTAGTATGCTGGAATGTTAATTGTTAGCATGCGGACAGTTAACATGGCTGTAAAATTGCCTTAAAAAAGTTAGAATGCTTGAATGCTACAGTTAGCTTGCTAACAGTTAGCATGCGTCAAGTACCAAGTCTGAGGCGTTCGGCTGCAAAATTGGATAAAAAAAAGTTGGCATGTTCATGTTAGTATGCTGGAATGCTAACTGTTAGCATGCGGACAGTTAACATGGCTGTAAAATTGCCTAAAAAAGTTAGCATACAAACATTTAGCATGCGTCAAGTAGCAAGTCTGAGGCGTTCGGCTGCAAAATTGGATAAAAAAAAGTTGGCAAGTTCATGTTAGTATGCTGGAATGCTAACTGTTAGCATGCGGACAGTTAACATAGCTGTAAAATTGCCTTAAAAAAGTTAGAATGCTTGAATGCTAAAGTTAGCTTGCTAACAGTTAGCATGCGTCAAGTACCAAGTCTGAGGCGTTCGGCTGCAAAATTGGATAAAAAAAAGTTGGCATGTTCATGTTAGTATGCTGGAATGCTAACTGTTAGCAAGTGGACAGTTAACATGGCTGTAAAATTGCCTAAAAAAAGTTAGCCTGCTTGAATGCTAATGTTAGCATGCTAACAGTTAGCATGCGTCAAGTACCAAGTCTGAGGGGTTCGGCTGCAAAATTGGATAAAAAAAGTTGGCATGTTCATGTTAGTATGCTGGAATGCTAACTTTTAGCACGCGGACAGTTAACATGGCTGTAAAATTGCCTAAAGTTAGCATGCGTCAAGTACCAAGTCTGAGGGGTTCGGCTGCAAAATTGGATAAAAAAAGTTGGCATGTTCATGTTAGTATGCTGGAATGCTAACTGTTAGCATGCGGGCAGTTAACATGGCTGTAAAATTGCCTAAAAAATATGCTTGAATGCTACAGTTAGCTTGCTAACAGTTAGCATGCGTCAAGTACCAAGTCTGAGGGGTTCGGCTGCAAAATTGGATAAAAAAAGTTGGCATGTTCATGTTAGTATGCTGGAATGCTAACTGTTAGCTGTAAAATTGCCTAAAAAAGTTAGCATGCTGGAATGCCAAAGTTAGCATGCTAACAGTTAGCATGCGTCAAGTACCAAGACTGAGGCGTTCAGCTGCAAAATTGGATAAAAAAAAGTTGGCATGTTCATGTTAGTATGCTGGAATACTAACTGTTAGCATGCGGACAGTTAACATGGCTGTAAAATTGCCTAAAAAAGTTAGCATGCTAGCATTTAGCATGCGTCAAGTAGCAAGTCTGAGGCGTTCGGCTGCAAAATTGGATACAAAAAAGTTGTCATGTTCATGTTAGTATGCTGGAATGCTAACTGTTAGCATGCGGACAGTTAACATGGCTGTAAAATTGCCTAAAAAAGTTAGCATGCTTGAATGCTAAAGTTAGCATGCGTCAAGTACCAAGTCTGAGACGTCCGGCTGCAAAATTGGATAAAAAAAGTTGGCATGTTCATGTTAGTATGCTGGAATGCTAACTGTTAGCATGCGGACAGTTAACATGGCTGTAAAATTGCCTAAAAAAGTTAGCATGCTAGCATTTAGCATGCGTCAAGTAGCAAGTCTGAGGGGTTCGGCTGCCAAATTGGATAAAAAAGTTGGCATGTTCATGTTAGTATGCTGGAATGCTAACTGTTAGCATGCGGACAGTTAACATGGCTGTAAAATTGCCTAAAAAATATGCTTTAATTCTA
>NC_084586.2:16365000-16385000 GCF_033978685.3 Nerophis lumbriciformis | reverse complement strand
ATACACACAAAACAAATGCTGGGTTATTTTGATATGAGTTGCGAGTGTTGGGTGAATTTTTTTTAGTTATTTTTATGAATATCAATCCATTATAAGGGCATTATTTTAAATCAATTTCTGGGTTTTCAAAATGATTAACCATTTTTGGGTTGTTTTTCAATGAGTAACGCATTTTTGGGGTAAAATGCTTTTTTTTTTAAATTAAAAAGTAACTTTTTTCTTAAAAGAAAATTTTATTATGGGTTAATCTCATTAAACATTATTTACAAGCACACATTTTATATACATGAAAATATTTGAGCATTCTGTATAGGACTAATATGACCTTACACGGCAATTATTGTAAAAATAAAAAGTCACTCTTAAAGTGAGAAAATACACACAAAACAAATGCTGGGTTATTTTGATATGAGTTGCGAGTGTTGGGTTGAAATTTTTTTGTTATTTTTATGAAGATCAATCCATTATAAGGGTATTATTTTAAATCAATTTCTGGGTTTTCAAAATGATTTACCATTTTTGGGTTGTTTTTCAATGAGTAACGCATTTTTTGGGTAAAATGCTTTTTTTTTATTTATTAAAAAGTAACTTTTTTCTTAAAAGGACATTTTATAATGGGTTAATCTCATTAAACATTATTTACAAGCACACATTTTATATACATGAAAATATTTGAGCATTCTGTATAGGACTAATATGACCTTACACGGCAATTATTGTAAAAATAAAAAGTCACTCTTAAAGTGAGAAAATACACACAAAACAAATGCTGGGTTATTTTGATATGAGTTGCGAGTGTTGGGTGAATTTTTTTTAGTTATTTTTATGAATATCAATCCATTATAAGGGTATTATTTTAAATCAATTTCTGGGTTTTCAAAATGATTAACCATTTTTGGGTTGTTTTTCAATGAGTAACGCATTTTTGGGGTAAAATGCTTTTTTTTTTAAATTAAAAAGTAACTTTTTTCTTAAAAGAAAATTTTATTATGGGTTAATCTCATTAAACATTATTTACAAGCACACATTTTATATACATGAAAATATTTGAGCATTCTGTATAGGACTAATATGACCTTACACGGCAATTATTGTAAAAATAAAAAGTCACTCTTAAAGTGAGAAAATACACACAAAACAAATGCTGGGTTATTTTGATATGAGTTGCGAGTGTTGGGTTGAAATTTTTTTGTTATTTTTATGAATATCAATCCATTATAAGGGTATTATTTTAAATCAATTTCTGGGTTTTCAAAATGATTAACCATTTTTGGGTTGTTTTTCAATGAGTAACGCATTTTTGGGGTAAAATGCTTTTTTTTTTTAATTAAAAAGTAACTTTTTTCTTAAAAGGACATTTTATTATGGATTAATCTCATTAAACATTATTTACAAGCACACAGTTTATATACATGAAAATATTTGAGCATTCTGTATAGGACTAATATGACCTTACACGGCAATTATTGTAAAAATAAAAAGTCACTCTTAAAGTGAGAAAATACACACAAAACAAATGCTGGGTTATTTTGATATGAGTTGCGAGTGTTGGGTTAAAATTTTTTAGTTATTTTTATGAATATCAATCCATTATAAGGGTATTATTTTAAATCAATTTCTGGGTTTTAAAAATGATTAACCATTTTTGGGTTGTTTTTCAATGAGTAACGCATTTTTGGGGTAAAATGCTTTTTTTTTTAAATTAAAAAGTAACTTTTTTCTTAAAAGGACATTTTATTATGGATTAATCTCATTAAACATTATTTACAAGCACACATTTTATATACATGAAAATATTTGAGCATTCTGTATAGGACTAATATGATCTTACACGGCAATTATTGTAAAAATAAAAAGTCACTCTTAAAGTGAGAAAATACACACAAAACAAATGCTGGGTTATTTTGATATGAGTTGCGAGTGTTGGGTTGAATTTTTTTTGTTATTTTTATGAATATCAATCCATTATAAGGGTATTATTTTAAATCAATTTCTGGGTTTTCAAAATGATTAACCATTTTTGGGTTGTTTTTCAATGAGTAACGCATTTTTTGGGTAAAATGCTTTTTTTTAAATTAAAAAGTAACTTTTTTCTTAAAAGGACATTTTATTATGGATTAATCTCATTAAACATTATTTACAAGCTCACATTTTATATACATGAAAATATTTGAGCATTCTGTATAGGACTAATATGACCTTACACGGCAATTATTGTAAAAATAAAAAGTCACTCTTAAAGTGAGAAAATACACACAAAACAAATGCTGGGTTATTTTGATATGAGTTGCGAGTGTTGGGTTAAATTTTTTTTGTTATTTTTATGAAGATCAATCCATTATAAGGGTATTATTTTAAATCAATTTCTGGGTTTTCAAAATGATTAACCATTTTTGGGTTGTTTTTCAATGAGTAACGCATTTTTTGGGTAAAATGCTTTTTTTTTTAAATTATAAAGTAACTTTTTTCTTAAAAGGACATTTTATTATGGATTAATCTCATTAAACATTATTTACAAGCTCACATTTTATATACATGAAAATATTTGAGCATTCTGTATAGGACTAATATGACCTTACATGGCAATTATTGTAAAAATAAAAAGTCACTCTTAAAGTGAGAAAATACACACAAAACAAATGCTGGGTTATTTTGATATGAGTTGCGAGTGTTGGGTTGAATTTTTTTTGTTACTTTTATGAATATCAATCCATTATAAGGGTATTATTTTAAATCAATTTCTGGGTTTTCAAAATGATTAACCATTTTTGGGTTGTTTTTCAATGAGTAACGCATTTTTGGGGTAAAATGCTTTTTTTTTTAAATTAAAAAGTAACTTTTTTCTTAAAAGGACATTTTATTATGGGTTAATCTCATTAAACATTATTTACAAGCACACATTTTATATACATGAAAATATTTGAGCATTCTGTATAGGACTAATATGACCTTACACGGCAATTATTGTAAAAATAAAAAGTCACTCTTAAAGTGAGAAAATACACACAAAACAAATGCTGGGTTATTTTGATATGAGTTGCGAGTGTTGGGTTGAATTTTTTTTGTTACTTTTATGAATATCAATCCATTATAAGGGTATTATTTTAAATCAATTTCTGGGTTTTCAAAATGATTAACCATTTTTGGGTTGTTTTTCAATGAGTAACGCATTTTTTGGGTAAAATGCTTTTTTTTAAATTAAAAAGTAACTTTTTTCTTAAAAGGACATTTTATTATGGATTAATCTCATTAAACATTATTTACAAGCTCACATTTTATATACATGAAAATATTTGAGCATTCTGTATAGGACTAATATGACCTTACACGGCAATTATTGTAAAAATAAAAAGTCACTCTTAAAGTGAGAAAATACACACAAAACAAATGCTGGGTTATTTTGATATGAGTTGCCAGTGTTGGGTTGAAATTTTTTTGTTATTTTTATGAAGATCAATCCATTATAAGGGTATTATTTTAAATCAATTTCTGGGTTTTCAAAATGATTAACCATTTTTGGGTTGTTTTTCAATGAGTAACGCATTTTTTGGGTAAAATGCTTTTTTTTTTTAATTAAAAAGTAACTTTTTTCTTAAAAGGACATTTTATTATGGATTAATCTCATTAAACATTATTTACAAGCTCACATTTTATATACATGAAAATATTTGAGCATTCTGTATAGGACTAATATGACCTTACACGGCAATTATTGTAAAAATAAAAAGTCACTCTTAAAGTGAGAAAATACACACAAAACAAATGCTGGGTTATTTTGATATGAGTTGCGAGTGTTGGGTTACATTTTTTTTGTTATTTTTATAAAGATCAATCCATTATAAGGGTATTATTTTAAATCAATTTCTGGGTTTTCAAAATGATTAACCATTTTTGGGTTGTTTTTCAATGAGTAACGCATTTTTGGGGTAAAATGCTTTTTTTTTTTAAATTAAAAAGTAACTTTTTTCTTAAAAGGACATTTTATTATGGATTAATCTCATTAAACATTATTTACAAGATCACATTTTATATACATGAAAATATTTGAGCATTCTGTATAGGACTAATATGACCTTACACGGCAATTATTGTAAAAATAAAAAGTCACTCTTAAAGTGAGAAAATACACACAAAACAAATGCTGGGTTATTTTGATATGAGTTGCGAGTGTTGGGTTGAATTTTTTTTGTTATTTTTATGAAGATCAATCCATTATAAGGGTATTATTTTAAATCAATTTCTGGGTTTTCAAAATGATTAACCATTTTTGGGTTGTTTTTCAATGAGTAACGCATTTTTGGGTTAAAATGTTTTTGTTTTTTTAAATTGGGTGAATTTTTTTTTGTTATTTTTATGAATATCAATCCATTATAAGGGTATTATTTTAAATCAATTTCCGGGTTTTCAAAATGATTAACCATTTTTGGGTTGTTTTTCAATGAGTAACGCATTTTTTGGGTAAAATGCTTTTTTTTTAAAATTAAAAAGTAACTTTTTTCTTAAAAGGACATTTTATTATGGATTAATCTCATTAAACATTATTTACAAGCTCACATTTTATATACATGAAAATATTTGAGCATTCTGTATAGGACTAATATGACCTTACACGGCAATTATTGTAAAAATAAAAAGTCACTCTTAAAGTGAGAAAATACACACAAAACAAATGCTGGGTTATTTTGATATGAGTTGCGAGTGTTGGGTTGACATTTTTTTGTTACTTTTATGAATATCAATCCATTATAAGGGTATTATTTTAAATCAATTTCTGGGTTTTCAAAATGATTAACCATTTTTGGGTTGTTTTTCAATGAGTAGCGCATTTTTGGGGTAAAATGCTTTTTTTTTTAAATTAAAAAGTAACTTTTTTCTTAAAATGACATTTTATTATGGGTTAATCTCATTAAACATTATTTACAAGCACACATTTTATATACATGAAAATATTTGAGCATTCTGTATAGGACTAATATGACCTTACACGGCAATTATTGTAAAAAAAAAAAAAATGTCACCGATTGTCATACTTGCCAACCTTGAGACCTCCAATTTCGGGAGGTGGGGGGTGGGGGCGTGGTCGGGGGTGGGGCGGGGCGTGGTTGGGGGCGCGGCTAAGAGGGGAGGAGTATATTGACAGCTAGAATTCACCAAGTCAAGTATTTCATACATATATATATATATATATATATATATATATATATATATATATATATATATATATATATATATATATATATTTATATTTTTTTTTTATATATATATATATATATATATATATATATATATATATATAACTTGGCTTCTGAGAGTTTCAAAATGTAATGAATAAAATGGTAAAGTTGTTGATAAACAAGCAATTATTTTAATAATTAAATATGGTCATTTTAAATGAATTATTATGATCATTTAAAATCAATTATTTCAAATATGTTTATTTTAATGTATAATTCTATGGCTGGATGTAATAAGGAGTCATGAAAAAATATAAATAAAAATACAATTAATGTTGATGTTTTTAGCAAAATATAGTAAAAATGTATTTAGTTTTTTTTTTTTTTTTTTTAATTAATAAATATATTTATTTTTAGGTAAAATAAACATAATAATACAATTTATATCTAGTCTGGATGATTTAGTTCTTGTCACCCTGTTGTCCTCCCGTCATGAAAAAAGGCTGTCCTCACTCAGGTCCGCGTGGCTTCCAGCTACGGCTGAAAATCGGGAGATTTTCGGGAGAATATTTGTCCCGGGAGTTTTTCGGGAGAGGCGCTGGATTTCGGGAGTCTCCCGGAAAATTCGGGAGGGTTGGCAAGTATGCTCATTGTGGTGTTCTATCGGGTTCAGGTCAGGACTCTGTGCAGGCCAGTCTAGCTCATCCACACCAGACTCTGTCATCCATGTCTTTATGGGCCTTGCTTTGAACACTGATGCACAGTCATGCTGGAAGAAGAAGAAGCCCGTTCCAAACTGTTCCCACAAGGCATGGAATTGTCCGAAATGTTTTGGTATTGTCAGGTTCAAACACTGATGACATCTACTAAACAAGACAAGAAGCAAGGAATTAAAACAGAGACAGAATTCAATTTAGCTCAATTGAGGAGAAACGTCTGGGCTGTACTCTTTCACCAGTCTTCCACCACGCTCTGACGAAAGATTGTACGCCTCTTCTTTTATTTGGACTTTCCCTGATTACATGGCGACAGCTGTTTCGAAAGGAAAGGGGGTCGTAAACAGCCGTCGCCTTTGGTTACAAAACAGTTCAAAGAAAAGGTGCCTGGAGGGGGGTCAATTCCTGCTTCCTCTCCGCTTTGTAGATCTCAGGTCAAGATAAACTATTCCTGTGGATTACACAATTTGCTTATTGAACGTTGTGGATATTATTACAAAAAAAAAAAAAACGTCCAATCGCCATAAAGAAAAAATGTAAATCACAACCATTTAAAGCCATTACAAGGGATGATGGGAACATGCAAAACATTCTTTCCACACTTGTCCATGTTTGGCACATTTTAGCTGCCTGAAGTTTCTGATTGGTTAAAAAAAACCTTCAGGAGGTTGTCACGGAAATAAATAAGGTAGGAGTTGAAATTTCACATACTCTTAATAACTGATTAGAATGATTATATATCTATTATATTATTATAATAATATGTACTTATATATATATATGTATATATATATATATATATATATATATATATATATATATATATATATATATATATATATATACATATATACACATACATACATATAAACACATATGTATATATTTATGTAACTATATACACACACATATATGCATATATACATATATACATACATATATATACATATAAATATATATACATATACACATATATGTATATATACCATATATATACATATATATACATATACATATATATACATATACACATATATATACATATACAAATATATATACATACACACACACACACACACACACACACATATATATATATATATATATATATATACATATACATATATACTGTAAATATATATATATACATATATATATATACTCACATATATATATATATATATACTCACATACATATATACATATACACATATATATATATACTCACATATATATATATATATATATATATATATATATATATAAATATATACTCACATACATATATACATATACACATATATATATACATATACATACACACACACACACACATACATATATATATATATATATATATATATATATATATACACATGTACACACATACATACATATACACACATATGTATATATTTATGTATCTATATACACACACACACACATACATGCATATATACATATATACATACATATATATATACATGTATATACATATACATAAATATACATATACACATATATGTATATATACCATATATATATACATATATACATATATATACATATACACATATATATACATATACAAATATATATACATATACACACACACACACACACACACACACACATATATATATATATATATATATATATATATATATATATATATATATATATATATATATATATACATATACATATATACTGTAAATATATATATATATATATATATATATATATGCATATATACATACATATCTACATACATATATATACATATATATATATATATACTCACATATATATATATATATATATATATACTCACATACATATATACATATACACATATATATATACATATACATACACACACACACACACACATATATATATATATATATATATATATATATATATATATATATATATATATATATATATATATATATATATATATTTATTTATACTGTAAATAAATAAATATATATACACAGTATATATACATATATGTGTGTGTGTGTGCGTGTTACTTTGCATGCAGTCGGCTTTCGGCCCCAGGCCAAATTCTTGAAGCCCCCTGCGGCCCCCCAGTCAAAACCCTGCAAGGTATATTTGTACATAATAATAACTAACTTGCCCACTAGATGGCAGCCTTGTGCTGCACATGTTCACCACTTAAACACACACATCTGTTCTTTACTAATATTCTCCATATGAAATATTCTGTCTACCAGTGAATGGTGAAAATGAAGAGGACAACTCCCTCCATTCGAGTAGTCAATGTGTTCCTTTCACTCCGCTCTTCTAATTAGCTCTCTCATTATTGCTTCTAACCAGCTGCAGGCGGGCGTCCTCTAATCAATCCTAACTTTATTATTACTCTGGAAATCACTTCAATATTTGATGTGAGAGGGATGAAGCAAGCCCTGTACAGGAACATGACTTCATTCATGGGGGTAAGCTTCCAAATGGTGAACCAAAAAAAAAAAACCCCAGAATGCACAGAAAACATACATACATACGGATTAAAAGGGTATTGATATGAGCCGCACCTACTAAATTTTAGAAGAAAAAAATAGTTTCTATATATAAGCTGCATTGGATAATAAGCCGCAAACGTATGAGTTATTTACACAGAAAATTTTTTATAAATGTTTACCTCAATTGTTTCCAAATGGTGTCTTTGACACAGCAGTAAAACGGCCAATCAAACAAAACAGAAGTCATCGTCATGGACCCACTACAACTCCACAGTGACGTTTTGGTGAATATTCAAAACGGAAACAACACAAAAAGAATGCCATCGTAAGTTAATAATACTAACACTGACACTCGTAAATGTGTTAGCATGTTAGCTAATGCTAATTGCGTCATTATATTACGACAGCACTTACATGAAAACACTTCTACAGACATCACACACACGAGGCGGTTTAGTGAACACAAACAGTTTTAGTCATATTGTAAAACTTACAAACATTGCTTGGAGTGATGAATAAAATATGAGTAAAAACGATAAGGACGGCTAGAAGTGTCACGTTCAAACACTGAGGACATCTATTAAACAAGACAAAAGGCAAGGAATCAAACAGAGACAGAATTCAATTTGGACTCAATATTGAGGAGAGACATGGCCACTGCACTCTCTGTACAGTCCTGCACCACGCTCTGACGAAGAAGGTTTTCGTCTCCTCTTTTATTAGATATTCAATGTTCACGCAACAACACATGTCTCATTAGAAATAGGAAGTATGTAAAACAGTCATTGTTTTCGGTCTCATTGAAGTCCAAGAAGAGGATGTCTCGGGCTGGGCTCTTCCTGGATAACCCCTCCCGTCTCCTGACCACAGTTGCTTCAAAAGGGCAGCGGGTCGTAAATAGCGTTGACTTCAAAGAGAGTTCGTTTAACACTTCAAAGAGAGTTCCTCTGGAAGTTGAGCAGATGTGTGTTGAAATCACAGTGGAGTTTTACGAGCCTTCTTCCTCTTGTTAGGCCTCGAAAGACAGCCTTCATCTTCTCATCAGGAACATAATGTAATATAATGTTTCTTTTGTGATAACTTACAAACAATTATTCCAACAAGAAGACTGAACGGCACTTGTACTTCCGGCTCGAAAGCACTTGCAGTGAGCAAACTCATCCAAAAAAGGCACCATAGCGCAAACAATAACACATTTGCTTGTTTTTTTTGTTTTTAAAAAAAAAACTGTTTTCATTAAGGCCGTCAGCGAATAAAAATCCATAATTTGGCCGCACCGTTTTATAAGCCGCAGGGTTCAAAGTGTCGGAAAAAAGTAAGGGCTTATTGTCTGGAATTTACGGTCATTTTCAATGCCAACAAACCAAGCAAGTGTGATACACTTTTCAAAATGTGCTAGCTTGTTGTTAATTTACATTGGATTTGCCACACACATGCTACTGATTAGCATTAGCAATTTTGCACAGCTATTTCAACCAAACTTGGTCAAATCAAATCTTACGTTTGTTTGTTTGCGTGGACAAAGCATGCCCACTCAAGTGTAAACAAGGTCTGACCTACTTCTGCTTCCTGTCTACGCCCCTAAGCCTTCTGGGTAGTGAAGTATATAAACATTTACGTCCACATATTTATATGTTTATTATTATTTATCCAGGGTAAGGCAATTAGGAACCGATTCTCATTAGCAATGCTGACGAAGAGGCGACATTTTACGTGTTAGACATGTTGAAGCGTGATGATAATGTCTCATCGTCTCTCATTTACCAACAAAGATTAGCGGTATAGATCGCTCTCAACAGTTCATAATCGCTCTTAATGTAAATAAGCTGCAAAATAAATGACTGATGATTTAAAATGGACAAACCAATATTCTTCAACACAAATACAACGTTGAAACAATTTCCTTTTTAACAACGTTTAGTCAATGTTGGGTTCTAACGTTGATTTGACCATTGAATTTTGGTAATTTTCCCAACCAATATTCTACAACACAAATACAACGTTAAAACAACATGCTTTTTGATGACGTTTGATTCATGTTGGCTTTTAACGCTGATTTTACCGTTTAAATTTGGTCATTTCTGAACCCATATTTTACAACACAAATACAACGTTGAAACAACATGCTTTTTAACGACGTTTAATCAATGTTGGGTTCTAACGTTGATTTGACCATTGAAATGTGGTCATTTCCCAACCAATATTCTACAACATTTATACAACGTTGAAAAATGCTTTTTAATGACGTTTAATCAATGTTGGGTTCTGACATTGATTTGATCATTGAATTATGGTCATTTCCCAACCAATATTCTACAACTCAAATACAACGTTGAAACATCCATTTTGACAACATTTAATCAATGTTGGGTTCTGACGTTGATTTGACCATTGAAATTTTGTTATTTCCCAACCTATATTCTACAACACAAATACAACGTTGAAAAATGCTTTTTAATGACGTTTAATCAATGTTGGGTTCTGACATTGATTTGATCATTGAATTATGGTCATTTCCCAACCAATATTCTACAACTCAAATACAACGTTGAAACATCCATTTTGACAACATTTAATCAATGTTGGGTTCTGACGTTGATTTGACCATTGAAATTTTGTTATTTCCCAACCTATATTCTACAACACAAATACAACGTTGAAACAACATGCTTTTTGACAACGTTTAATCAATGTTGGGTTCTGACGTTGATTTGACCATTGAAATTTGGTCATTTCCGAACCCATATTTTACAACAAAAATACAACATTGAATCAACATGCTTTTTGATGAAGTTTAATCAATGTTGGGTTCTAAGGTTGATTTGACCGTTGAAATGTGGTCATTTTCCCAACCAAAATTCTACAACAAAAATACAACGTTGAAACAACATGCTTTTTAACGACATTTAGTAAAGGTTGGATTCTGATGTTGATTTGACCATTGAATTTTGGTCATTTTCCCAACCAATATTCTACAACACAAATACAACGTTGAATCAACATGCTTTTTGATGACGTTTAATCAGTGTTGGGTTCCGATGTTGATTTGACCATTGAAATGTGGTCATTTCCCAACCAAAATTCTACACAAATACAACGTTGAAACAACATGCTTTTTGACAACGTTTAATCAATGTTGGGTTCTGACATTGATTTGACCATTGAATTTTGGTCATTTCCCAACCAATATTCTACAACACAAATACAACGTTGAAACATCCTTTTTGACAACGTTTAATCAATGTTGGGTTCTGACGTTGATTTGGCCATTGAAATTGTGTAATTTCCCAACCTATATTCTACAACACAAATACAACGTTGAAACAACATGCTTTTTAACAAAGTTTAATCAATGTTGGGTTCTGATGTTGATTTGACCATTGAAATTGTGTAATTTCCCAACCTATATTCTACAACACAAATACAACGTTGAAACAACATGCTTTTTGACAACGTTTAATCAATGTTGGGTTCTGACGTTGATTTGACCATTGAAATTTGGTCATTTCCGAACCCATATTTTACAACAAAAATACAACATTGAAACAACATGCTTTTTGATGAAGTTTAATCAATGTTGGGTTCTAAGGTTGATTTGACCGTTGAAATGTGGTCATTTTCCCAACCAAAATTCTACAACAAAAATACAACGTTGAAACAACATGCTTTTTAACGACATTTAGTAAAGGTTGGATTCTGATGTTGATTTGACCATTGAATTTTGGTCATTTTCCCAACCAATATTCTACAACACAAATACAACGTTGAATCAACATGCTTTTTGATGACGTTTAATCAGTGTGGGGTTCTGACGTTGATTTGACCATTGAATTTTGGTCATTTTCTCGACCAATATTCTACAACACAAAAACAAAGTTGAAACAACATGCTTTTTGACGACGTTTAATCAATGTTGGGTTCTAACGTTGATTTGACCGTTGAAATGTGGTAATTTCTGAACCCACATTTTACAACACTAACACAACATGCTTTTTGACAATTTTTAATCAATGTTGGGTTCTAATGTTGATTTGACCGTTGAAATGTGGTCATTTTCCCAACCAATATTCTACAACACAAACACAACGTTGAAACAACATGCTTTTTAGCGACATTTAATAAAGGTTGGGTTCTGACGTTGATTTGACCATTGAAATTTCGTTGAATCAACATGCTTTTTGACAACGTTTAATCAATGTCGGGTTCTGACGTTGATTTGACCATTGAAATGTGGTCATTTTCTCAACCAAAATTCTACAACACAAATACAACGTTGAAACAACATGCTTTTTGACGACGTTTAATCAATATTGGGTTCTACCGTTGATTTGACCGTTGAAATTTGGTAATTTCCGAACCCATTTTTACAACACAAATACAACGTTGAAACAGCATGCTTTTTGACGTTGTTTAATCAATGTTGGGTTCTGACATTGATTTGATCATTGAATTATGGTCATTTCCCAACCAATATTTTACAACTCAAATACAACATTGAAACATCCTTTTTGACAACGTTTAATCAATGTTGGGTTCTGACGTTGATTTGACCATTGACATTTTGTAATTTCCCAACCAATATTCTACAACACAAATACAACGTTGAAACAACATGCTTTTTGACAACGTTTAATCAATGTTGGGTTCTAACGTTGATTTGACCATTGAAATTTGGTCATTTCCGAACCCATATGTTACAACAAAAATACAACATTGAAACAACATGCTTTTTGATGAAGTTTAATCAATGTTGGGTTCTAAAATTGATTTGACCGTTGAAATGTGGTCATTTTCCCAACCAAAATTCTACAACACAAATACAACGTTGAAACAACATGCTTTTTAACGACGTTTAGTAAAGGTTGGATTCTGATGTTGATTTGACCATTGAATTTTGGTCATTTTCCCAACCAATATTCTACAACACAAATACAACGTTGAATCAACATGCTTTTTGACGACGTTTAATCAGTGTGGGGTTCTGACGTTGATTTGACCATTGAATTTTGGTCATTTTCTCGACCAATATTCTACAACACAAAAACAAAGTTGAAACAACATGCTTTTTGACGACGTTTAATCAATGTTGGGTTCTAACGTTGATTTGACCGTTGAAATGTGGTAATTTCTGAACCCACATTTTACAACACTAACACATGCTTTTTGACCATTTTTAATCAATGTTGGGTTCTAATGTTGATTTGACCGTTGAAATGTGGTCATTTTCCCAACCAATATTCTACAACACAAACACAACGTTGAAACAACATGCTTTTTAGCGACATTTAATAAAGGTTGGGTTCTGACGTTGATTTGACCATTGAAATTTCGTTGAATCAACATGCTTTTTGACAACGTTTAATCAATGTTGGGTTCTGACGTTGATTTGACCATTGATATTTGGTCATTTTCCCAACCAATATTCTACAACACAAATACAACATTGAAACAACATGCTTTTTGACCACCTTTAATCAATGTCAGGTTCTAACGTTTAATCACTGTTGGGTTCTAACGTTGATTTGACCATTGAATTTTGGTCATTTTCCCAACCAATATTCTACAACACAAATACAACGTTGAAACAACATGCTTTTTGACAACGTTTACTCAATGTTGGGCTCTAATGTTGATATGACCGTTGAAATGTGGTCATTTTCCCAACCAATATTCTACAACACAAACGCAACGTTGAAACAACATGCTTGTTAGCAACATTTAATAAAGGTTTGGTTCTGATGTTGATTTGACCATTGAAATTTCGTTGAATCAACATGCTTTTTGACAACGTTTAATCAATGTCGGGTTCTGACGTTGATTTGACCATTGAAATGTGGTCATTTTCACAACCAAAATTCTACAACACAAATACAACGTTGAAACAACATGCTTTTTGACGACGTTTAATCAATGTTGGGTTCTGACGTTGATTTGACCATTGAAATTTGGTAATTTTCCCAACCAATATTCTACAACACAAACACAATGTTGAAAAAACATGCTTTTTAGCAACATTTAATAAAGATTGGGTTGTGACGTTGATTTGACCATTGAAATTTCGTTGAATCAACATGCTTTTTGACGACGTTTAATCAATGTTGGGTTCTGACGTCGATTTGACCATTGATATTTGGTCATTTCAGAACCCATATTTTACAACACAAATGCAAGGTTGAAACAACATGCTTTTTGACGACCTTTAATCAATGTTGGGTTCTAACATTGATTTGACCATTGAAATTTGGTCATTTTCCCAACCAATATTCTACAACACAAACACAATGTTGAAACAACATGCTTTTTAGCAACATTTAATAAAGATTGGGTTGTGACGTTGATTTGACCATTGAAATTTCGTTGAATCAACATGCTTTTTGACGACGTTTAATCAATGTTGGGTTCTGACGTCGATTTGACCATTGATATTTGGTCATTTCAGAACCCATATTTTACAACACAAATGCAAGGTTGAAACAACATGCTTTTTGACGACGTTTAATCAATGTTGGGTTCTGACGTCGATTTGACCATTGATATTTGGTCATTTCAGAACCCATATTTTACAACACAAATGCAAGGTTGAAACAACATGCTTTTTGACAACCTTTAATCAATGTTGGGTTCTAACGTTGATTTGACCGTTGAAATGTGGTCATTTCCGAACCCACATTTTACAACACTAACACAACATTGAAACAACATGCTTTTTGACAATTTTTAATCAATGTTGGGTTCTAACGTTGATTTGACCGTTGAAATGTGGTCATTTTCCCAACCAATATTCTACAACACAAACACAACGTTGAAACAACATGCTTTTTAGCGACATTTAATAAAGATTTGGTTGTGACGTTGATTTGACCATTGAAATTTCGTTGAATCAACATGCTTTTTGACAAGGTTTAATCAATGTTGGGTTCTGATGTTGATTTGACCATTGAAATTTGGTCATTTTCCCAACCAATATTCTACAACACAAATACAACATTGAAACAACATGCTTTTTGACGACGTTTAATCAATGTTGGGTTCTAACATTGAAAAGTGGTCATTTCCCAACCAACAACGGGGATCCAACGTTAGACACCAACGTTGTCTCAATGTACAAATACAACTACTTTGCAAGGTTGTTTCAAAGTCACTTTTAAAGGGCGTGTATGTGTAATCAATGTTGTATCAATGTCTTGTGCCTGCTGGGATGTAGCTAATCACAGATCCAGCACCCAATGGTATTAAAAAAAAGCAGTTCTTTGGAATTGAGAATCGTTTTGAATCGAGAATGGCTTCTGAATCGAATCGTAACCCTCCAAGAATGGAATGATGTCCAGAGATTCACAGCCTATGATCCACACTATCTACAGTATGGAAGAGCATGAATTATTCAGTTGCATACAAACATATTTAATAACCAAAGCTGAGGATGCAGGAGGTTGACTTCCTTCTATTACAGTAATATAACTCCTATCAATAATTCATCTTCAACTTGTCCTCGCACGCTTTTGTCTGTGCAAATGACTGGTTTGAACTTCGTTCCTCGCGTTGATTACGACATAATTACATCGGGGTTGGGGTGAGGCGCTTTCTCGGAAATTCTAATTACACTCTCCGGCATCTCCCGACAAGAAAGGTGTGTGTGCAAACGTGCAAAGGTGACATGGAAGCAGGATGTCGTCCTCAAAGGAAACATGCCTGACGTAAAGTCAATAAAATGTCGGACGTCTGATCTCGGGTGTGACGTCTCACCTAACTGACTCTCGGACTGTAGTGACATCCAAAAATTGCACAACTTGTAGTGCAATAACGTTACTGTCAGAATAATTTAAGTTATCAGAAAAAATGCTGTTACAATGAGTTCCTGGCGAGCAGACACAAGCTGTCTTTGATCTTACCAAGCAAAAGGCTTGCAAAACTCCACTGTGTAGGATTGGAAGGTGTCGGTTTCTTTGATGTATTGTAATCCACAGGAAGACTTTGTCTTGACCCGAGATCTACAAACCGTAGAGGAAGCAGGACCTGACTCCCCTCCAGGCACCTTTTCTTTGAACTGCTTTGTGACCAAAGGCAGCGGCTGTTTACGACCCCCCTTCCTTTAAAAACAGCCGTTGCCATGGAATCAGGGAAAGTCCAAATAAAGGAGGAGGCGTACAATCTTTCGTCAGAGCGTGGTGGGAGACTGTACAAGAGTACAGCCCAGACGTTTCTCCTCAATTGAGCTAAATTGAATTCTGTCTCTGTTTAATTCCTTGCTTCTTTGTCTGTTTAAAAGATGTCGTCAGTGTTTGAACCTGACAAATAGTAATAGTAATAATGGCATTGTAAAAATAGTAGTAGTAATAGTAATAATAATTATAAAACAATATAATCGTCGTCGTAATAGTAATGATAATTCAAATAATAGTAGTAGTAGTAGTAGTAATAATACTAATAATAATTCTAATAATAATAGTGGCAGTAGTATTAGTGATAATCATAATGTAATAAATTAAATAAATATTAAAATAATACCGAAAATTATGAATCGTGAAAATTATTAAAACCCACAACATTTTCTTTCTTTTTTACACCGCACTCAGATGTTCTTCTCTGACTCTGGAAGCTTCTCCAAGGTGATTGACAAGTGTCACTTTTAGATGTCACCACTTTTTTTTTTTTTTTTTTTTAATCTGTCCTGTGCAGCCACTCAGACACATCCTATACTTGATGTAGATGATCCATATCTTGCTGTACACATTTGTTTTAGAAAGGAAAAGTGTGGGTTGCTTCTCTCGTTGCCTTATTTGTATTTTACTTTATTAAATGTATTTAATGTTATATATATATACATATATATATATATATATATACATACACATATATACATATATATATATATATATACATATATATATATATATATATATATATACATATATATATATATATATATATATATATATATATATATATATATATATATATATATATACATATATACATATATATATATATACATATATACATATATATATATATACATATATACATATATATATATATATATATATATATATATATATACATATATACATATATATATATATATATATATATATATATATAAAATGATAGAGGTGTAAGGTGACAGGTTATTGCACATTATTACTACTATTAAATTTACATTACTACCACTATAATGTATTATAATTACCACTATTACTATTACTACTACTGATACTACTATTATTATTAATATTGCATTACTACGACTATTATTACATTACTATGTATCATAATTACTACTACTGCTACTAGTATTAGAATTATCATTATTATTACTACAACTGCTATTAATATTAAACTGTTATGTTATTACTACTACAATTATTTCTTTATTATTACTATAATTTTATTCTTATTACTATTATTTTTAGTAGTGGTAAAAGCAGTAGTTTTAACACTAACACTATTATAATAATTACTACTACTATTTTTAGTACTTGTAATAGCATTAGTACTAGTATGATTAATATCATTACCACTACTACTATTAGTACTACAAATATGATTATCAATAATATTACTACTACAATTATTATAATAATTCTTATTACTATTTCATTATACATGAGTAATAGCAGTGTTATTACTACTATTATTACATGAAAATGATTACGATTACTTCTACTGCTGCTCTAACTAATACTATTTTTAAAATAATTATTATTAAATACCAGCCAACAGTTTTTAATGATTTAGTTTCTATTTATTAGACATGAACACAGTCACAGTGCACCAGGACGCCTTCTAGTGGAGAAATATAACATTTTCTTGCCATCAACATCGGCTAACTTTATGCTTTTTAACCCCCGAAACGCTTTTGTGTATTAAAATGATGATTAAAAAAATAAAAAGTGTCCGGTGCACAGATGGCTGATGGGAGATTAATACGGTGGGAGGAGGCACCAGGAGGCCAATTAGGGCAGGAGGCAGGAAGTCACAGATGGCGGAAGAACCAATGAAAATCTGTCATATTTTGCTAAGCTAATGTGGCGTTGACTTCACCTGTGCAGGTATCCACACACTTGTGCTCCAAGTAAACAAAGATGGCGGCAGCGGTCACAGTCAGTGCTAGTTAGCATGGCGACAAACATTCTATGACTTGTGGGCAATTTGTTAGCAAAGACGTTTTTTGACCTATCTTGCTGGTCAGTCCACTTAAAAGTGTTAAATGTTAGCGCTGATTCAGCTAAACACTCTAAATGTACAGTGGGTGGTTTGTATTGCATTTACACTATTTGATTGATTTTGAATTATGATTGTTTTTATGATGATTTAGTTTTCTGATTTTAATTTGAATTATAATTGTTTTGATGATGATTTCATTGTCTGATTTTAGTTTGAATTATGATATTTTTTATGATGACTTTATTTTCTGATTATAATTTGTATTAAATTGTTTCATGATAATTTAATTTTCTGATTTTAATTCGAATTGTGATTGTTTTAACGATGATTTTAATTTCTGATTTTAATTTGAATTAAGATTTGTTTATGATGATTTCATTTTCTGATTTGAATTTGAATTATGATGATTTCATTTTCTGATTTGAATTTGAATTATGATTGTTTTTATGATGATTTCATTTTCTGATTTTAATTTGAATCACGGTTGTTTATATGATGATTTTTTTTCTGATTTCAATTTGAATTATGATTGTTTTTATGATGATTTCATTTTCTGATTTTAAGTTTGAATGTAAAAAAAAATCTGATGATTTAATTTTCTGATTTTAATTTGAACTATGATTGTTTTTCTGATGAGTTTTTTCTGATTTTAATTTGAATTAAGATTGATTTTATGACGATTTTATTTTCGGATCTTAATTTGAGTGAACATAATTTTTATGACAATTTCATTTTCTGATTTTAATTTGAACCATGATAGTTTTTATGATGTTTTTATTTTTTGAATTTAATTGGAATTAGGATAGATTTTGTGCCGATTTTTTTTTCTGATTTTAATTTGAATTCTGATTGTTTTTATGATGATTTCATTGTCTGATTTTAATTTGAATTACGGTTGTTTTTACTAATGATTTCATTTTCTGATTTTAAGTTTGAATGTAAAAATGTTTTCTGATGATTTCATTTTCTGATTTCAATTTGAGCTATGACTGTTTTTAGGATGATTTTTTAAATGATTTTAAATAGAATTATGATGATTTTTATGATTATTTTATTTTATGATTTTAATGATTTTATTTTATGATTTTAATTTGAATTAAGATGTTTTTTATGTTGATTTCCTTTTTTTAAATTTTAATTTGAATTATGATTGATTTTATGATGATTTCATTGTCTGATTTTAGTTTGAATTATGATATTTTTTATGATGACTTTATTTTCTGATTATAATTTGTATTAAATTGTTTTGATGATTTAATTTTCTGATTTTAATTCGAATTGTGATTGTTTTAACAATGATTTTAATTTCTGATTTTAATTTGAATTACGATTTTTTTATGATGATTTCATTTTCTGATTTGAATTTGAATTATGATGATTTCATTTTCTGATTTGAATTTGAATTATGATTGTTTTTATGATGATTTCATTGTTTGATTTTAATTTGAATTACAGTT
>NC_084586.2:16357500-16360000 GCF_033978685.3 Nerophis lumbriciformis | reverse complement strand
ACTGATTCTAGTAAAACTAATATACTAGAATGGCATAAACTTTTTTTTTTTTTAACAAAATTTAAACTTTATATTGACAGATAGATTTAATGTTGATTTAGAGATTTAACATTAAAAAAAATTTTGAAGAAAATTGTATGACTTTAAAAAAAAATATATATATATGACAGAGACCCTCCAATCTTGAGCGGAGCCATTAAGCTAAAAAAAATAAATCAAACCTAATATATATACTAAGAACATAAAAAAAAAAAAATGTATACCGTTTAAAAAAAAAAATTATGATGGAGACCCTCCAATCTTGAAAGGAGCCATTAAGCTAAAAAACAAAACAAATCAAACCCTATATATATATATATATATATATATATATATATATATATATATACTAAAAAACAAAATAAAAAAAATAAAAAATTGTATGAATTTTTTTTTTAAACATATACACACACTAAAAAAAATAAAATCAAATAAAAAAAAATAAAACATGTTATGAATTTTTCTTTTTAAACATTTTCATGACGGAAACCCTCCAATCTTGAGGGGCGCCATTAAGCAAAAAAAAACAAAAAAACAAACCCAATATATATATATATATATATATATATATATATATATATATATATATATATATATATATATATATATACACATATATACTAAAAAACATAAAATAAAAAAATAAAAAATTGTATGAATTTTTTTTTAAACATGATCATGACGGAGACCCTTTAATATTGAGCGGAGCCATTGAGCTAAAAAAATCAAAGCCAATATATACACTGGAAAAAAAATAAATAAAAATAAAATACATTTATTGTATAACTTTTTTTTTTTTTAAACATTTTTATGACGAAAACCCTCCAATCTTGAGGGGAGCCATTAAGCTGAAAAAAAAAAAACCCTATATATATATATATACTAAAAAACATAAAATAAAATTAAAAAAATAAGAAAAATTGCATGAATTTTTTTTTTAAACATTTTCATGACGGAGACCCTTCAATATTGAGGGGAGCCATTGAGCTAAAAAAAAAATCAAAGCGAATATATACACTGGAAAAAAAATTACAAAAAATAAATAAAAATAAAATAAATATATTGTATAACTTTAAAAAAATATATTTTTATGACGAAAACCCTCCAATCTTGTGGGGAGCCATTAAGCTAAAAATTTAAAAAAAAAACTCAAACCCAATATATATATATATATATATATATATATATATATATATATACACTAAAAAAAATGAAATAAATTTTTTTTTTTTTTTTAATTGTATGAATTTAAAAAAAAAAAAACGTTTTCATGACGGAGACCCTCCAATCTTGAGGGGAGCCATTAAGCTAAAACAATCAAAGCCCATATATACACTGGGGAAAAAATAAATAAATAAATAAAAATAAAATAAATATATTGTGTCAAGGTGTGTTGTTGACGAACCCCAAGATGCAGAGATGGCAGCAGGCTTGGTACAAGAAAACATGGTTTTAATGTTCAAAAATAAGAAAAGGAAAACACGAACCAGAAACCAGGAAGCAGGAACAGGAGTCAGGATCCAGGGAATAGCTTAACGACAGCATACAGCAAACAACGACACGACAGGTAGGAACGACAATAATCCAGCACTGACTGGAGGGGAAGGCAGGTTTAAATAGCAGCTGGCTGATTGACACCAGGTGTGGCCAGGTGCCAATCAGCCACAGCTGAGGGGAAGCAGCACTCAGGGAGACAATCAGGAAATTAAGACAAAATAAAAGCGCTGACAGAAAACTATAAGACAAACGCAGAGGGAAAACTAAAACACAGTCAAACTGTCAGGGACAAGCCTGACAGTTTGTATAACTTTTTTTTTTTTTTATATTTTCATGATGAAAACCCTCCAATCTTGAGGGGAGCCATAAAGCTTAAAAAAAAAAATCAAACCCAATATATATACTAAAAATAAAAAATAAATAAAAAAAATGAACAATTTCCTTTGTGAATCATTAAAGTTTGTTTAAGTATAAATCTATTGTATTGGTTTTCTTTAACAAAAATGGCATAAAACATAATTTTTTAAAAATGTAAACGTTATATTGACAGATAGATCTAATGTTGATTTATAGATTTAACGTTATATATATATATATTTTTAAATGGTCGAATTTAAAAAAAAAAAAAACATTTTCATGACAGTGACCCTCCAATCTTGAGGCGAGCCATTGGGCTAAAAAAAAAAAAAAAAATCAAACCTAATATGTATATAAAAAATAAATAAATAAATAATTGTATTGGTTTTCTTTAACAAAAATGGCATAAAACATAATTTTTTTAAAAATGTAAACGTTATATTGACAGATAGATCTAATGTTGATTTATAGATTTAACGTTATATATATATATTTTTAAATGGTCGAATTAAAAAAAAAAAAAAACATTTTCATGACAGTGACCCTCCAATCTTGAGGCGAGCCATTGGGCTAAAAAAAAAATAAAAAATAAAACCTAATATGTATA
>NC_084586.2:16285000-16352500 GCF_033978685.3 Nerophis lumbriciformis | reverse complement strand
TGGATGCGGAACGGTGCTGCAGCTAGCGCCATTCAGGGGAGATTTATTGAAAGAACCGATATCAGGAGGTTGCCGACAGCTCTGTTTGACCACATGGTTGTTTAGGAACAAGTATATTGTGCAACACAGCAGCGACAGAACCAATGTTGTAATAACCCTAAGGCGCAAAATTGCCAGGTCAGCATGAATAGCGCTGACGAGTTGATTGTAAACAACAGTTGGGCGAGCGTAATACACATGACTTTCACACCAACAGCTGGGTAGAGCAAACAACATTTTTAAAGCGCATGCAGAGCTGCTGGATGCGGAACGATGCTGCAGCTAGCGCCATTCAGGGGAGATTTATTGAAAGAAATTATATCAGGAGGTTGCCTACAGCTCTGTTTGACCACATGGTTGTGTATGAACGAGTATATTGCGCAACACAGCAGCGACAGAACCAATGTTGTAATAACCCTAAGGAGCAAAACTGCCAGGTCAGCATGAATAGCGCTGACAAGTTGATTGTAAACAACAGTTGGGCGAGTGTAACGCACATGACTTTCACAGCAACAGCTGGGTAGAGCAAACAACATTTTTAAAGCGCATACAGAGCTGCTGGAATGCGGAACGGTGCTGCAGCTAGCACCATCCAGGGGAGGGTCATTGAAAGAACCAATATCAAGAGGTTGCCTACAGCTCTGTTTGACCACATGGTTGTGTATGAACAAGTATACTACGCGAAAAAGCAGCAACAGAACCAATGTTGTAATAACTGTAAGGCGCAAAACTGCCAGGTCAGCATGAATAGCGCTGACGAGTTGATTGTAAACAACAGTTGGGCGAGTGTAGCGCACATGACATTCACACTGACAGCACTCTAGGGCAAATCGACCTTTTAAAGCGCATGCAGAGCCAGATAAAACTCGGAGGTGCTGCGGTTAGTGCCATCCAGGGGAGGGTCATTGAAAGAACCAATATCAAGAGGTTGCCTACAGCTCTGTTTGACCACATGGTTGTGTATGAACAAGTATATTGCGCAACACAGCAGCGACAGAACCAATGTTGTAATGACGGCAAGGCGCAAAAGATCCGAGCTAGCATTGATAGCGCTGAAAAGTTGATCGTAAACAACAGTACGGCGAGTGTAACACACATGACTTTCCCAGCAACAGCTGGGTAGAGCAAACAACATTTTAAAGCGCATGCAGAGCTGCTGGATGTGAAATGGTGCTGCAGCTAGCACCATCCAGGGGAGGGTCATTGAAAGAACCAATATCAAGAGGTTGCCTACAGCTCTGTTTGACCACATGGTTGTGTATGAACGAGTATATTGCGCAACACAGCAGCGACAGAACCAATGTTGTAATAACCCTAAGGAGCAAAACTGCCAGGTCAGCATGAATAGCGCTGACGAGTTGATTGTAAACAACAGTTGGGCGAGTGTAACGCACATGACTTTCACACCAACAGCTCTCTAGGGCAAACAACATTTTAAAACGCATGCAGAGCTGCTGGATGCGGAATAGTGCTGCAGCCAGCGCCATCCAGGGGAGATTTATTGAAAGAACCGATATCAGTAGGTTGCCTACAGCTCTGTTTGACCACATGGTTGTGTATGAACAAGTATATTGCGCAACACAGCAGCGACAGAACCAATGTTGTAATAACTGTAAGGCGCAAAACTGCCAGGTCAGCATGAATAGCGCTGACGAGTTGATTGTAAACAACAGTTGGGCGAGTGTAACGCACATGACATTCACACTGACAGCACTCTAGGGCAAATCGACCTTTTAAAGCGCATGCAGAGCCAGATAAAACTCGGAGGTGCTGCGGTTAGTGCCATCCAGGGGAGATTTATTGAAAGAACCGATATCAGTAGGTTGCCTACAGCTCTGTTTGACCACATTGTTGTGTATGAACAAGTATATTGCGCAACACAGCAGCGACAGAACCAATGTTGTAATGACGGCAAGGCGCAAAAGATCCGAGCTAGCATTGATAGCGCTGACAAGTTGATCGTAAACAACAGTACGGCGAGTGTAACACACATGACTTTCCCAGCAACAGCTGGGTAGAGCAAACAACATTTTAAAGCGCATGCAGAGCTGCTGGATGTGAAATGGTGCTGCAGTTAGCGCCATCCAGGGGAGATTTGTTGAAAGAAGGTTGCCTTCAGCTCTGTTTGATCACATGGTTGTGTATGAACAAGTATATTGCGCAACACAGCAGCAACAGAACCAATGTTGTAATAACGCAATATTGTAATGACGGCAAGGCGCAATAACATCCGAGCTAGCATCAATAGCGCTGACAAGTTGATCGTAAACAACAGTACGGCGAGTGTAACACACATGACTTTCCCAGCAACAGCTGGGTAGAGCAAACAACATTTTTAAAGCGCATGCAGAGCTGTTGGATGCGGAATAGTGCTGCAGCTAGCGCCATCCAGAGGAGATTTATTGAAATAACCGATATCAGGAGGTTGCCTACAGCTCTGTTTGACCACATGGTTGTGTATGAACGAGTATATTGTGCAACACAGCAGCGACAGAACCAATGTTGTAATAACCCTAAGGCGCAAAACTGCCAGGTCAGCATGAATAGCGCTGACGAGTTGATTGTAAACAACAGTTGGGCGAGTGTAACGCACATGACTTCCCCAGTAGAGCAAACAATATTTAAAGCGCATGCAGAGCTGTTGGATGTGAAATGGTGCTGCAGCTAGCGCCATCCAGGGGAGATTTATTGAAAGAAGGTTGCCTTCAGCTCTGTTTGATCACATGGTTGTGTATGAACAAGTATATTGCGCAACACAGCAGAAACAGAGCCAATGTTGTAATAACGCAATGTTGTAATGACGGCAAGGCGCAATAACATCCGAGCCAGCATCAATAGTGCTGACAAGTTGATCGTAAACAACAGTACGGCGAGTGTAACACACATGACTTTCCCAGCAACAGCTGGGTAGAGCAAACAACATTTTTAAAGCGCATGCAGAGCTGTTGGATGCGGAATAGTGCTGCAGCTAGCGCCATCCAGAGGAGATTTATTGAAATAACCGATATCAGGAGGTTGCCTACAGCTCTGTTTGACCACATGGTTGTGTATGAACGAGTATATTGTGCAACACAGCAGCGACAGAACCAATGTTGTAATAACCCTAAGGAGCAAAACTGCCAGGTCAGCATGAATAGCGCTGACGAGTTGATTGTAAACAACAGTTGGGCGAGTGTAACGCACATGACTTCCCCAGTAGAGCAAACAATATTTAAAGCGCATGCAGAGCTGTTGGATGTGAAATGGTGCTGCAGCTAGCGCCATCCAGGGGAGATTTATTGAAAGAAGGTTGCCTTCAGCTCTGTTTGATCACATGGTTGTGTATGAACAAGTATATTGCGCAACACAGCAGAAACAGAGCCAATGTTGTAATAACGCAATGTTGTAATGACGGCAAGGCGCAATAACATCCGAGCTAGCATCAATAGTGCTGACAAGTTGATCGTGAACAACAGTACGGCGAGTTTAACACACATGACTTTCCCAGCAACCGCTGGGTAGAGCAAACAACATTTTTAAAGCGCATGCAGAGCTGCTGGATGCGGAATAGTGCTGCAGCCAGCGCCATCCAGAGGAGATTTATTGAAAAAAACGATATCAGGAGGTTGCCTACAGCTCTGTTTGACCACATGGTTGTGTATGAACGAGTATATTGCGCAACACAGCAGCGACAGAACCAATGTTGTAATAAGCCTAAGGCGCAAAACTGCCAGGTCAGCATGAATAGCGCTGACGAGTTGATTGTAAACAACAGTTGGGCGAGTGTAACGCACATTACTTTCACACCAACAGCTCTCTAGGGCAAACAACATTTTTAAAGCGCATGCAGAGCTGCTGGATGCGGAATAGGGCTGCAGCCAGCGCCATCCAGAGGAGATTTATTGAAAAAAACGATATCAGGAGGTTGCCTACAGCTCTGTTTGACCACATGGTTGTGTATGAACAAGTATATTGCGCAACACAGCAGCGACAGAACCAATGTTGTAATAAGCCTAAGGCGCAAAACTGCCAGGTCAGCATGAATAGCGCTGACGAGTTGATTGTAAACAACAGTACGGCGAGTGTAACGCACATTACTTTCACACCAACAGCTCTCTAGGGCAAACAACATTTTAAAGCGCAAGCAGAGCTGCTGGATGCGGAATAGTGCTGCAGCCAGCGCCATCCAGAGGAGATTTATTGAAAGAACCGATATCAGGAGGTTGCCTACAGCTCTGTTTGACCACATGGTTGTGTATGAACGAGTATATTGCGCAACACAGCAGCAACAGAACCAATGTTGTAATAAGCCTAAGGCGCAAAACTGCCAGGTCAGCATGAATAGCGCTGACAAGTTGAGTGTAAACAACAGTTGGGCGAGTGTAACGCACATGACAGTCACACCAACAGCTCTCTAGGGCAAACAACATTTTTAAAGCGCATGCAGAGCTGCTGGATGCGGAATAGTGCTGCAGCCAGCGCCATCCAGAGGAGATTTATTGAAAAAAACGATATCAGGAGGTTGCCTACAGCTCTGTTTGACCACATGGTTGTGTATGAACAAGTATATTGCGCAACACAGCAGCAGCAGAACCAATGTTGTAATGACGGCAAGGCGCAAAAACTGCGCAGTTAGCATCGATAATGCTGATGAGTCAATTGTGAACAACAGCACGGCGAGAGTAGCTGTCACACCAACAGCCGCCCAACATTTTAAAGCGCATGCAGAGCTAGATAAAGCCACTGGAGGCCCAACAGTGCTGCAGCTAGCGCCACCTATTGGGGTTGATTAAAACAACCGGCATCAGAAAGTTGCCATTAGCGCCGTTTGACCACATACTTGTTTACGAACTGCGCTACAAAGCAGCGGCGGAACCAATGTTGTAATCACAACAAGGCGCAAAACTACGCAGTTAGCATCGAACAGTGCTGCAGCTAGCGCCACCTTCTGGGGTTGATGCAAATAAATGACATTGGGAGGTTGCCTCTACAGCATGCTCGTTTATGAAGAAGTATATTGATATCACAGAACCAATGTTGTAATCACGGCAAGGCGCAAAATTGTGCAGTGAGCATCGATAGCGCTGATGAGTCAATTGTGAACAACAGCACGGCGAGTGTTGGAAGCATGGCTGTCACACCGACAGCTGGGTAGAGCAAACCAACATTTTTAAAGCGCATGCAGAGCAAGGTAAAGCCGCCGGAGGCCGAACAGTGCTGCAGCTAGTGCCACCTTCTTGGGTTGATGAAATTAAATGCCATTAAGAGGTTCCCTCTACAGCATGCTCGTTTATGAACAAGTATATTGCATGGCTGTCAGAACGACTGCTGGGTAAGCCAAAACTTCATTTTAAAGCGCATGCAGAGCTAGATAAAGCTGCCGGAGGTCGAACAGTGCTGCAGCTAGCGCAACCTATTGGGGTTGATGAAAATAATCGACTTTAGAAAGTTGCATGATGAACAAGTAGACTGCGCAACAAAGCAGCGGCAGAACCAATGTTGTAATTACGGCAAGGCGCAAAAACTGCGCAGTTAGCATCGATAGCGCCGATGAGTTGATTGTAAACAACAGCACGGCGAGTGTTGGAAGCATGGCCGTCACACCAACAGCTGGGTAGAGCAAACCGGCATTTTAAAGCGCATGCAGAGCGAGTCAAAGTGCTGCAGCTAGCGCCACCTTCTGGGGTTGATAAAAATAAATGACATCGGAAGGTTCCCTCTACCGCATGCTCGTTTATGAACAAGTATGTTGCGCAAACAGCAGAACCAATGTTGTAATCACAGCAAGGCGCAACATTGTGCATTTAGCATTTACAGCCATCCAACATTTTTAAAGCGCATGCAGAGCCGGAGGCCGAACAGTGCTGCAGCTAGCGCCACCTATTGGGGTTGATGAAAATAATCGACATCAGAAAGTTGCCTTTAGCGCCGTTTGACCACATACTTGTTTACGATCTGCGCTACAAAGCAGCGGCAGAACCAATGTTGTAATCACAACAAGGCGCAAAACTACACAGTTAGCATCGAACAGTGCTGCAGCTAGCGCCACCTTCTGGGGTTGATGCAAATAAATGACATTGGGAGGTTCCCTCTACAGCATGCTCGTTTATGAAGAAGTATATTGATATCACAGAACCAATGTTGTAATCACGGGCAAGGCGCAAAACTGCGCAGTTAGCATCGATAGCGCTGATGAGTCGAATGCAAACAACAGCACGATGAGTGTTGGAAGCATGGCTGTCACACCGACAGCTGGGTAGAGCAAACAAACATTTTTAAAGCGCATGCAGAGCAAGATAAAGCCGCCGGAGGCCGAACAGTGCTGCAGCTAGTGCCACCTTCTTGGGTTGATGAAAATAAATGCCATTAAGAGGTTCCCTCTACATCATGCTCGTTTATGAACAAGTATATTGCATGGCTGTCAGAACGACTGCTGGGTAAGCCAAAACTTCATTTTAAAGCGCATGCAGAGCTAGATAAAGCTGCCGGAGGTCGAACAGTGCTGCAGCTAGCGCCACCTATTGGGGTTGATGAAAATAATCGACATCAGAAAGTTGCATTATGAACAAGTATACTGCGCTACAAAGCAGCGGCAGAACCAATGTTGTAATCACGGCAAGGTGCAAAAACTGCGCAGTTAGCATGGATAGCGCCGATGAGTTGATTGTAAACAACAGCACGGTGAGTGTTGGAAGCATGGCCGTCACACCGACAGCTGGGTAGAGCAAACCGACATTTTAAAGCGCATGCAGAGCGAGTCAAAGTGCTGCAGCGAGCGCCACCTTATGAGGTTGATGATAATAAACAACTTCGGGAGGTTCCCCCTACAGCATGCTCGTTTATGAACAAGTATATTGCGCAAAAAATAAATAACAGTCGCATTTTTTCATTTCCTTTTTTTCCCTTAATTAATAATGTTCAATAATCGAAAAGAAAAGTTGTAATTGTTTAAATCGATTATTGAAAAATTTAGAATTAAGAATCGATTCTCAATTCAACATGATTCTCGATTCAAACCGATTCTCTCTGTAAAATATTTGATAG
The DNA here is from genome assembly GCF_033978685.3 of Nerophis lumbriciformis. NCBI lineage: Eukaryota > Metazoa > Chordata > Actinopteri > Syngnathiformes > Syngnathidae > Nerophis > Nerophis lumbriciformis. The sequence goes on along the minus strand of NC_084586.2, from coordinate 16,345,438 downwards.
TGAAGCTTTTTCCAAACAGGTCACATGTTAGAAAAGCGCCTTCTGGTTACATGCAGAAAGCCTCAAAACGTCTCTTTAAAAATGTATTCTTATTAGAAGAAAAAATAAAAATCTTGTTTTCTTTTTTTTCCCTATAATTAATAATTTTCAATAATCCCTTTAAAAAAATGTTTTAACTTTTTTTCCATAATTAATCATTTTCAATAATCGATTTTTTTTTTTTTACAATTTAACATTTTTATACCTTGTTTCCCCTTAATTAATCATGTTTAATAATTGAAAAAAAAGTAGTACTTTTCATAATTGTTTATTGTATGTTCAAAAAAAAGTTTACCTCTTTTTGTGTGTGTACCTTTTTTTTGTGTTTATCGACTGAAAAACATTTTTTAAAACATTTTTTCAATAATCGATTTTTTTTACAATTTCTAAAATCTCCCCCTTTTTTCCTTACTTAATAATGTTCAATAATCGGAAAAAAGAGTTTTAATTTTTTTAATCGATTATTGAAAAAGATTTTAAAATGTTTAACTGTTTTATTCAATTTTTTTCCCCAAAAATAATGATTTTCAATAATCGAAAAACATTTTTTACATTTTTTTAAATCTGATTATCGAAAATTATTAGTTATATGAAAACAACATTTAATTTTTTTTAAAATCAATTATTGAAAATTATTAATTAAGGGAAAAAAATGAAAAAGTAAAAAAAACAACCTTTTTTTTGTGCGCAGAACCAATGTTGTAATAACGGCAAGGCGCAAAATTGTGCAGTCAGCATTTATAGCGCTGAAGAGTTGATTTCAACAACAGTACGGTGAGCATGGCTGTCAGAACGACTGCTGGGTAAGCCAAACGGCATTTTAAAGCGCATGCAGAGCTAGATAAAGCCGCCGGAGGCCGAACAGTGCTGCAGCTAGCGCCACCTTCTGGGGCTAATGAAAATAATCGACATCAGAAAGTTGCCTTTAGCGCCGTTTGACCACATACTTGTTTACGAACTGCGCTACAAAGCAGCGGCAGAACCAATGTTGTAATCACGGCGAGGCGCAAAACTACGCAGTTAGCATCGAACAATGCTGCAGCTAGCGCCACCTTCTGGGGTTGGTGCACATAAATATAGCATGCTCGTTTATGAAGAAGTATATTGATATTACAGAACCAATGTTGTAATCACGGCAAGGCGCAAAATTGTGCAGTGAGCATCGATAGTGTTGATGAGTCGAATGTAAACAACAGCATGGCGAGTGTTGGAAGCATGGCTGTCACACCCACAGCTGGGTAGAGCAAAACGGCATTTTAAAGCGCATGCAGAGGGAGATAAAGTGCTGCAGCAAGCGCCACCTTCTGGGGTTGATAAAAATAAATGACATCGGAAGGTTCCCTCTACAGCATGCTCGTTTATGAACAAGTATGTTGCGCAAACAGCAGAACCAATGTTGTAATCACAGCAAGGCGCAACATTGTGCATTTAGCATTTACAGCCACCCAACATTTTTAAAGCGCATGCAGAGCTAGATAAAGCAGCCGGAGGCCGAACAGTGCTTCAGCTAGCGCCACCAATTGGGGTTGATGAAAATAATCGACATCAGAAAGATGCCTTTAGCGCCGTTTGACCACATACTTGTTTAGGAACTGCGCTACAAAGCAGCGGCAGAACCAATGTTGTAATCACAACAAGGCGCAAAACTACGCAGTTAGCATTGAACAATGCTGCAGCTAGCGCCACCTATTGGGGTTGATGAAAATAACCGACATCAGAAAGTTGCCTTTAGCGCCGTTTGACCACATACTTGTTTACAAACTGCGCTACAAAGCAGCGGCGGAACCAATGTTGTAATCACAACAAGGCGCAAAACTACGCAGTTAGCATTGAACAATGCTGCAGCTAGCGCCACCTATTGGGGTTGATGAAAATAACCGACATCAAAAAGTTGCCTTTAGCGCCGTTTGACCACATACTTGTTTACGAACTGCGCTACAAAGCAGCGGCAGAACCAATGTTGTAATCACGGCAAGGCGCAAAACTACGCAGTTAGCATCGAACAGTGCTGCAGCTAGCGCCACCTATTGGGGTTGATGAAAATAACCGACATCAAAAAGTTGCCTTTAGCGCCGTTTGACCACATACTTGTTTAGGAACTGCGCTACAAAGCAGCGGCAGAACCAATGTTGTAATCACGGCGAGGCGCAAAACTACGCAGTTAGCATCGAACAGTGCTGCAGCTAGCGCCACCTATTGGGGTTGATGAAAATAACCGACATCAAAAAGTTGCCTTTAGCGCCGTTTGACCACATACTTGTTTACGATCTGCGCTACAAAGCAGCGGCGGAACCAATGTTGTAATCACAACAAGGCGCAAAACTACGCAGTTAGCATTGAACAATACTGCAGCTAGCGCCACCTATTGGGGTTGATGAAAATAACCGACATCAGAAAGTTGCCTTTAGCGCCGTTTGACCACATACTTGTTTACGAACTGCGCTACAAAGCAGCGGCGGAACCAATGTTGTAATCACAACAAGGCGCAAATCTACGCAGTTAGCATCGAACAATGCTGCAGCTAGCGCCACCTATTGGGGTTGATGAAAATAACCGACATCAAAAAGTTGCCTTTAGCGCCGTTTGACCATATACTTGTTTATGAGCTGCGTTACAAAGCAGCGGCAGAACCAATGTTGTAATCACAACAAGGCGCAAAACTACGCAGTTAGCATCGAACAGTGCTGCAGCTAGCGCCACCTATTGGGGTTGATGAAAATAACCGACATCAGAAAGATGCCTTTAGCGCCGTTTGACCACATACTTGTTTACGAACTGCGCTACAAAGCAGCGGCACAACCAATGTTGTAATCACGGTGAGGCGCAAAACTACGCAGTTAGCATCAAACAGTGCTGTAGCTAGCGCCACCTTCTGGGGTTGATGAAAATAAATGACATCGGGAGGTTCCCTTGTTTATGAACAAGTATATTGATATTAGAGAACTAATGTTGTAATGACAACAAGGCGCAAAACTACGCAGTTAGCATCGAACAATGCTGCAGCTGGCGCCACCTATTGGGGTTGATGAAAATAACCGACATCAAAAAGTTGCCTTTAGCGCCGTTTGACCACATACTTGTTTACGAACTGCGCTACAAAGCAGCGGCAGAACCAATGTTGTAATCACGGCAAGGCACAAAACTACGCAGTTAGCATCGAACAGTGCTGCAGCTAGCGCCACCTATTGGGGTTGATGAAAATAACCGACATCAGAAAGTTGCCTTTAGCGCCGTTTGACCACATACTTGTTTAGGAACTGCGCTACAAAGCAGCGGCAGAACCAATGTTGTAATCACGGCGAGGCGCAAAACTACGCAGTTAGCATCAAACAGTGCTGTAGCTAGCGCCACCTTCTGGGGTTGATGAAAATAAATGACATCGGGAGGTTCCCTTGTTTATGAACAAGTATATTGATATTAGAGAACCAATGTTGTAATGACAACAAGGCGCAAAACTACGCAGTTAGCATCGAACAATGCTGCAGCTGGCGCCACCTATTGGGGTTGATGAAAATAACCGACATCAAAAAGTTGCCTTTAGCGCCGTTTGACCACATACTTGTTTACGAACTGCGCTACAAAGCAGCGGCAGAACCAATGTTGTAATCACGGCAAGGCGCAAAACTACGCAGTTAGCATCAAACAGTGCTGCAGCTAGCGCCACCTATTGGGGTTGATGAAAATAACCGACATCAGAAAGTTGCCTTTAGCGCCGTTTGACCACATACTTGTTTAGGAACTGCGCTACAAAGCAGCGGCAGAACCAATGTTGTAATCACGGTGAGGCGCAAAACTACGCAGTTAGCATCAAACAGTGCTGTAGCTAGCGCCACCTTCTGGGGTTGATGAAAATAAATGACATCGGGAGGTTCCCTTGTTTATGAACAAGTATATTGATATTAGAGAACCAATGTTGTAATGACAACAAGGCGCAAAACTACGCAGTTAGCATCGAACAATGCTGCAGCTGGCGCCACCTATTGGGGTTGATGAAAATAACCGACATCAAAAAGTTGCCTTTAGCGCCGTTTGACCACATACTTGTTTACGAACTGCGCTACAAAGCAGCGGCAGAACCAATGTTGTAATCACGGCAAGGCGCAAAACTACGCAGTTAGCATCGAACAGTGCTGCAGCTAGCGCCACCTATTGGGGTTGATGAAAATAACCGACATCAGAAAGTTGCCTTTAGCGCCGTTTGACCACATACTTGTTTAGGAACTGCGCTACAAAGCAGCGGCAGAACCAATGTTGTAATCACGGCGAGGCGCAAAACTACGCAGTTAGCATCGAACAGTGCTGCAGCTAGCGCCACCTATTGGGGTTGATGAAAATAACCGACATCAAAAAGTTGCCTTTAGCGCCGTTTGACCACATACTTGTTTACGAACTGCGCTACAAAGCAGCGGCAGAACCAATGTTGTAATCACGGCAAGGCGCAAAACTACGCAGTTAGCATCGAACAGTGCTGCAGCTAGCGCCACCTATTGGGGTTGATGAAAATAACCGACATCAGAAAGTTGCCTTTAGCGCCGTTTGACCACATACTTGTTTAGGAACTGCGCTACAAAGCAGCGGCAGAACCAATGTTGTAATCACGGCGAGGCGCAAAACTACGCAGTTAGCATCGAACAGTGCTGCAGCTAGCGCCACCTATTGGGGTTGATGAAAATAACCGACATCAAAAAGTTGCCTTTAGCGCCGTTTGACCACATACTTGTTTACGAACTGCGCTACAAAGCAGCGGCAGAACCAATGTTGTAATCACGGCAAGGCGCAAAACTACGCAGTTAGCATCGAACAGTGCTGCAGCTAGCGCCACCTATTGGGGTTGATGAAAATAACCGACATCAGAAAGTTGCCTTTAGCGCCGTTTGACCACATACTTGTTTAGGAACTGCGCTACAAAGCAGCGGCAGAACCAATGTTGTAATCACGGCGAGGCGCAAAACTACGCAGTTAGCATCGAACAGTGCTGCAGCTAGCGCCACCTATTGGGGTTGATGAAAATAACCGACATCAAAAAGTTGCCTTTAGCGCCGTTTGACCACATACTTGTTTACGAACTGCGCTACAAAGCAGCGGCAGAACCAATGTTGTAATCACGGCAAGGCGCAAAACTACGCAGTTAGCATCGAACAGTGCTGCAGCTAGCGCCACCTATTGGGGTTGATGAAAATAACCGACATCAGAAAGTTGCCTTTAGCGCCGTTTGACCACATACTTGTTTAGGAACTGCGCTACAAAGCAGCGGCAGAACCAATGTTGTAATCACGGTGAGGCGCAAAACTACGCAGTTAGCATCAAACAGTGCTGTAGCTAGCGCCACCTTCTGGGGTTGATGAAAATAAATGACATCGGGAGGTTCCCTTGTTTATGAACAAGTATATTGATATTAGAGAACCAATGTTGTAATGACAACAAGGCGCAAAACTACGCAGTTAGCATCGAACAATGCTGCAGCTGGCGCCACCTATTGGGGTTGATGAAAATAACCGACATCAGAAAGTTGCCTTTAGCGCCGTTTGACCACATACTTGTTTACAAACTGCGCTACAAAGCAGCGGCGGAACCAATGTTGTAATCACAACAAGGCGCAAAACTACGCAGTTAGCATTGAACAATGCTGCAGCTAGCGCCACCTATTGGGGTTGATGAAAATAACCGACATCAAAAAGTTGCCTTTAGCGCCGTTTGACCACATACTTGTTTACGAACTGCGCTACAAAGCAGCGGCAGAACCAATGTTGTAATCACGGCAAGGCGCAAAACTACGCAGTTAGCATCGAACAGTGCTGCAGCTAGCGCCACCTATTGGGGTTGATGAAAATAACCGACATCAAAAAGTTGCCTTTAGCGCCGTTTGACCACATACTTGTTTAGGAACTGCGCTACAAAGCAGCGGCAGAACCAATGTTGTAATCACGGCGAGGCGCAAAACTACGCAGTTAGCATCGAACAGTGCTGCAGCTAGCGCCACCTATTGGGGTTGATGAAAATAACCGACATCAAAAAGTTGCCTTTAGCGCCGTTTGACCACATACTTGTTTACGATCTGCGCTACAAAGCAGCGGCGGAACCAATGTTGTAATCACAACAAGGCGCAAAACTACGCAGTTAGCATTGAACAATGCTGCAGCTAGCGCCACCTATTGGGGTTGATGAAAATAACCGACATCAGAAAGTTGCCTTTAGCGCCGTTTGACCACATACTTGTTTACGAACTGCGCTACAAAGCAGCGGCGGAACCAATGTTGTAATCACAACAAGGCGCAAATCTACGCAGTTAGCATCGAACAATGCTGCAGCTAGCGCCACCTATTGGGGTTGATGAAAATAACCGACATCAAAAAGTTGCCTTTAGCGCCGTTTGACCATATACTTGTTTATGAGCTGCGTTACAAAGCAGCGGCAGAACCAATGTTGTAATCACAACAAGGCGCAAAACTACGCAGTTAGCATCGAACAGTGCTGCAGCTAGCGCCACCTATTGGGGTTGATGAAAATAACCGACATCAGAAAGATGCCTTTAGCGCCGTTTGACCACATACTTGTTTACGAACTGCGCTACAAAGCAGCGGCACAACCAATGTTGTAATCACGGTGAGGCGCAAAACTACGCAGTTAGCATCAAACAGTGCTGTAGCTAGCGCCACCTTCTGGGGTTGATGAAAATAAATGACATCGGGAGGTTCCCTTGTTTATGAACAAGTATATTGATATTAGAGAACTAATGTTGTAATGACAACAAGGCGCAAAACTACGCAGTTAGCATCGAACAATGCTGCAGCTGGCGCCACCTATTGGGGTTGATGAAAATAACCGACATCAAAAAGTTGCCTTTAGCGCCGTTTGACCACATACTTGTTTACGAACTGCGCTACAAAGCAGCGGCAGAACCAATGTTGTAATCACGGCAAGGCACAAAACTACGCAGTTAGCATCGAACAGTGCTGCAGCTAGCGCCACCTATTGGGGTTGATGAAAATAACCGACATCAGAAAGTTGCCTTTAGCGCCGTTTGACCACATACTTGTTTAGGAACTGCGCTACAAAGCAGCGGCAGAACCAATGTTGTAATCACGGCGAGGCGCAAAACTACGCAGTTAGCATCAAACAGTGCTGTAGCTAGCGCCACCTTCTGGGGTTGATGAAAATAAATGACATCGGGAGGTTCCCTTGTTTATGAACAAGTATATTGATATTAGAGAACCAATGTTGTAATGACAACAAGGCGCAAAACTACGCAGTTAGCATCGAACAATGCTGCAGCTGGCGCCACCTATTGGGGTTGATGAAAATAACCGACATCAAAAAGTTGCCTTTAGCGCCGTTTGACCACATACTTGTTTACGAACTGCGCTACAAAGCAGCGGCAGAACCAATGTTGTAATCACGGCAAGGCGCAAAACTACGCAGTTAGCATCAAACAGTGCTGCAGCTAGCGCCACCTATTGGGGTTGATGAAAATAACCGACATCAGAAAGTTGCCTTTAGCGCCGTTTGACCACATACTTGTTTAGGAACTGCGCTACAAAGCAGCGGCAGAACCAATGTTGTAATCACGGTGAGGCGCAAAACTACGCAGTTAGCATCAAACAGTGCTGTAGCTAGCGCCACCTTCTGGGGTTGATGAAAATAAATGACATCGGGAGGTTCCCTTGTTTATGAACAAGTATATTGATATTAGAGAACCAATGTTGTAATGACAACAAGGCGCAAAACTACGCAGTTAGCATCGAACAATGCTGCAGCTGGCGCCACCTATTGGGGTTGATGAAAATAACCGACATCAAAAAGTTGCCTTTAGCGCCGTTTGACCACATACTTGTTTACGAACTGCGCTACAAAGCAGCGGCAGAACCAATGTTGTAATCACGGCAAGGCGCAAAACTACGCAGTTAGCATCGAACAGTGCTGCAGCTAGCGCCACCTATTGGGGTTGATGAAAATAACCGACATCAGAAAGTTGCCTTTAGCGCCGTTTGACCACATACTTGTTTAGGAACTGCGCTACAAAGCAGCGGCAGAACCAATGTTGTAATCACGGCGAGGCGCAAAACTACGCAGTTAGCATCGAACAGTGCTGCAGCTAGCGCCACCTATTGGGGTTGATGAAAATAACCGACATCAAAAAGTTGCCTTTAGCGCCGTTTGACCACATACTTGTTTACGAACTGCGCTACAAAGCAGCGGCAGAACCAATGTTGTAATCACGGCAAGGCGCAAAACTACGCAGTTAGCATCGAACAGTGCTGCAGCTAGCGCCACCTATTGGGGTTGATGAAAATAACCGACATCAGAAAGTTGCCTTTAGCGCCGTTTGACCACATACTTGTTTAGGAACTGCGCTACAAAGCAGCGGCAGAACCAATGTTGTAATCACGGCGAGGCGCAAAACTACGCAGTTAGCATCGAACAGTGCTGCAGCTAGCGCCACCTATTGGGGTTGATGAAAATAACCGACATCAAAAAGTTGCCTTTAGCGCCGTTTGACCACATACTTGTTTACGAACTGCGCTACAAAGCAGCGGCAGAACCAATGTTGTAATCACGGCAAGGCGCAAAACTACGCAGTTAGCATCGAACAGTGCTGCAGCTAGCGCCACCTATTGGGGTTGATGAAAATAACCGACATCAGAAAGTTGCCTTTAGCGCCGTTTGACCACATACTTGTTTAGGAACTGCGCTACAAAGCAGCGGCAGAACCAATGTTGTAATCACGGTGAGGCGCAAAACTACGCAGTTAGCATCAAACAGTGCTGTAGCTAGCGCCACCTTCTGGGGTTGATGAAAATAAATGACATCGGGAGGTTCCCTTGTTTATGAACAAGTATATTGATATTAGAGAACCAATGTTGTAATGACAACAAGGCGCAAAACTACGCAGTTAGCATCGAACAATGCTGCAGCTGGCGCCACCTATTGGGGTTGATGAAAATAACCGACATCAAAAAGTTGCCTTTAGCGCCGTTTGACCACATACTTGTTTAGGAACTGCGCTACAAAGCAGCGGCAGAACCAATGTTGTAATCACGGCGAGGCGCAAAACTACGCAGTTAGCATCGAACAGTGCTGCAGCTAGCGCCACCTATTGGGGTTGATGAAAATAACCGACATCAGAAAGTTGCCTTTAGCGCCGTTTGACCACATACTTGTTTAGGAACTGCGCTACAAAGCAGCGGCAGAACCAATGTTGTAATCACGGCGAGGCGCAAAACTACGCAGTTAGCATCGAACAGTGCTGCAGCTAGCGCCACCTATTGGGGTTGATGAAAATAACCGACATCAGAAAGTTGCCTTTAGCGCCGTTTGACCACATACTTGTTTACGAACTGCGCTACAAAGCAGCGGCAGAACCAATGTTGTAATCACGGCGAGGCGCAAAACTACGCAGTTAGCATCGAACAGTGCTGCAGCTAGCGCCACCTATTGGGGTTGATGAAAATAACCGACATCAGAAAGTTGCCTTTAGCGCCGTTTGACCATATACTTGTTTATGAGCTGCGTTACAAAGCAGCGGCAGAACCAATGTTGTAATCACAACAAGGCGCAAAACTACGCAGTTAGCATCGAACAGTGCTGCAGCTAGCGCCACCTTCTGGGGTTGATGAAAATAAATGACATCGGGAGGTTCCCTTGTTTATGAACAAGTATATTGATATTAGAGAACCAATGTTGTAATGACAACAAGGCGCAAAACTACGCAGTTAGCATTGAACAATGCTGCAGCTGGCGCCACCTATTGGGGTTGATGAAAATAACCGACATCAAAAAGTTGCCTTTAGCGCCGTTTGACCACATACTTGTTTACGAACTGCGCTACAAAGCAGCGGCAGAACCAATGTTGTAATCACGGCAAGGCGCAAAACTACGCAGTTAGCATCGAACAGTGCTGCAGCTAGCGCCACCTATTGGGGTTGATGAAAATAACCGACATCAGAAAGTTGCCTTTAGCGCCGTTTGACCACATACTTGTTTAGGAACTGCGCTACAAAGCAGCGGCAGAACCAATGTTGTAATCACGGCGAGGCGCAAAACTACGCAGTTAGCATCGAACAGTGCTGCAGCTAGCGCCACCTATTGGGGTTGATGAAAATAACCGACATCAGAAAGTTGCCTTTAGCGCCGTTTGACCACATACTTGTTTACGAACTGCGCTACAAAGCAGCGGCAGAACCAATGTTGTAATCACGGCGAGGCGCAAAACTACGCAGTTAGCATCGAACAGTGCTGCAGCTAGCGCCACCTATTGGGGTTGATGAAAATAACCGACATCAAAAAGTTGCCTTTAGCGCCGTTTGACCATATACTTGTTTACGATCTGCGCTACAAAGCAGCGGCGGAACCAATGTTGTAATCACAACAAGGCGCAAAACTACGCAGTTAGCATTGAACAATGCTGCAGCTAGCGCCACCTATTGGGGTTGATGAAAATAACCGACATCAAAAAGTTGCCTTTAGCGCCGTTTGACCATATACTTGTTTACGATCTGCGCTACAAAGCAGCGGCGGAACCAATGTTGTAATCACAACAAGGCGCAAAACTACGCAGTTAGCATTGAACAATGCTGCAGCTAGCGCCACCTATTGGGGTTGATGAAAATAACCGACATCAGAAAGTTGCCTTTAGCGCCGTTTGACCACATACTTGTTTACGAACTGCGCTACAAAGCAGCGGCGGAACCAATGTTGTAATCACGGTGAGGCGCAAAACTACACAGTTAGCATCAAACAGTGCTGTAGCTAGCGCCACCTTCTGGGGTTGATGAAAATAAATGACATCGGGAGGTTCCCTTGTTTATGAACAAGTATATTGATATTAGAGAACCAATGTTGTAATGACAACAAGGCGCAAAACTACGCAGTTAGCATCGAACAGTGCTGCAGCTAGCGCCACCTATTGGGGTTGATGAAAATAACCGGCATCAGAAAGTTGCCTTTAGCGCCGTTTGACCACATACTTGTTTACGAACTGCGCTACAAAGCAGCGGCAGAACCAATGTTGTAATCACGGCAAGGCGCAAAACTACGCAGTTAGCATCGAACAGTGCTGCAGCTAGCGCCACCTATTGGGGTTGATGAAAATAACCGACATCAGAAAGTTGCCTTTAGCGCCGTTTGACCACATACTTGTTTAGGAACTGCGCTACAAAGCAGCGGCAGAACCAATGTTGTAATCACGGCGAGGCGCAAAACTACGCAGTTAGCATCGAACAGTGCTGCAGCTAGCGCCACCTATTGGGGTTGATGAAAATAACCGACATCAAAAAGTTGCCTTTAGCGCCGTTTGACCATATACTTGTTTACGATCTGCGCTACAAAGCAGCGGCGGAACCAATGTTGTAATCACAACAAGGCGCAAAACTACGCAGTTAGCATTGAACAATGCTGCAGCTAGCGCCACCTTCTGGGGTTGGTGCAAATAAATGACATCGGGAGGTTCCCTTGTTTATGAACAAGTATATTGATATTACAGAACCAATGTTGTAATCACGGCAAAATGTAGCTTTCACACCCACAGCCGGGTGGAGCGACCGGCATTTTAAGGTCCTGCAGCTAGCGCCACCACGCGGAAGGCTGCCTTCAGCCCCCCGTTCGACCGCGTACTGGTTGCGCAACACTGCAGCCGCAGAACCGTTGTTGTTGCCGGCAGTTATTAGAGCGTTTCTGTGGAAGTTTGTGGACTTGCAAAAGTAATCCTTCATGTTTTTTTTTTTAAATAATTATTTCTATTTCTCCAGAGTTACTAATTGGTGCTTCGCAGCTTAGCCGGAGGTCCGTGGCAGAGACACGCTCAGGTGACGGAAGCTCGTCTGTCTGCCTCTTTGCTCTCAATCTGTCAGGACCGCGGGAGAGATGTGTGTGTGTGTGTGTGTGTGTGTGTGTGTGTGTGTGTGTGTGTGTGTGTGTGTGTGTGTGTGTGTGTGTGTGTGTGTGTGTGTGTGTGTGTTCTTGTATTTCTGTCCTTCTCGAGACATCAAGGTAGGACCAAAATCCTGGTCCCAATACGGAAAACCCTTGCATCTAATAGATCTAGGTGCTCCCCCTCTGGTCAACATATGAAATAACAAGTGTGTGTAAAAAAAAAATGTAAGTGGTCCCCCTCCGGCCAACATGTATAATAACAAGTGTGTGTAAGAAAATGAAATGAGCCCCCTTTGGCCAAAATGAATTTAAAAAAAAAGTAATAAATATGTATATAAAGATATACTGTAATAACTTGAAGTAAATAAGGAAGATTAAAAACAAATTATAAACAAACAAAATAAATACATAACAATAAAAATAAATAGTAAAAACAGTCTTTTTCTCTCAATGTGTCAACTTTTTTCTTATAAAATCAGGAACAATTTCTCATATTCTTTCTGTTTCTGTAATATAACAATATTTTCTCATAAAATAATTACTTTTTTTAATGTAAAATTATTACTTTTTAATGCAAAATGGTAAAAAAAAATAATAATAATAAAAATAAAATTCTGACTTGTACCACAATATTGCCAATTTTGTTGTTGTTCGAGTAAAATTGTAGCTTTCCTCATAATTTTGCCAAGTAAAATTCAGATTGTTATTATAATATTGCCAAAATGTTAAATTTTTGTCACAAAATTGTGACTTTTGTCGAGTAAAATTACGACTCTTTTCATAAAATTGCCAACATTTTTAAGCTTTTTTCTTGTAAAATTGCGACTGTTATTGAGTAAACTTCCAACTTGTATCATATCATTGCACAAATGTGAAATATTTCTTGTAAAACTTTGACTTGCGTCGAGTAAAAACGACAACTTTTTTAATACTGCCAAAATTCAAAGTTTTTCTTGTGAAATTATAACTTTTTTATTGTGAAATTCCAACTAATTTTTCACAACAACCTTTTTTTATATTTGCATAGCATGTATATATTATTAATGTTGTAAATACAAATCTATATATATCTAGAAAGGGAGGTCCTAAAGAGGTAGGCATGAATGTGTGTGTGTGTGTGTGTGTGTGTGTGTGTGTGTGTGTGTGTGTGTGTGTGTGTGTGTGTGTGTGTGTGTGTGTGTGCTTGTATTTCTGCCCTTCTTGAGACATCAACAAGGAAAAGTATCTGTGTGAACAAGTGAGGACATAAATAATGGTCCCAATACGGAAAACCATCGCATCTAATAGAGAATGTCTCATTTGCACCCCCTGGTGGTGAAATATATAAAAAATTATGAATTTCCCCCAGGGATCAATAAAGTACTTCTATTCTATTATATTATATTCTATTAAGGTGGTCCCAAAAAGGAGGGTTTTTTTTTTTCAAATTTGGTTTTAAAAGTGCTCCCCCTTTGGTCAACATATGAAATAACAAGTGTGTGTAAGAAATTGAAAAACCGCGCCCTCTTTGGCTGAAATTTACAAACGTATAAAATGGACTACAGGTACCCGCACTCTTTTACTACGAAGCCACGCTGTTGTAACACGTGCGGAATGTGGCTTGGCATCGTCTTGCTGAAATAAGCAGGGGCGTCCATGATAACGTTGCTTGGACGGCAACATATGTAAATCTAAAACCTGTATGTACCTTTCAGCATTAATGGTGCATTCACAGATTTGTGAGTTACCCATGTCTTGGGCACTAATACACCCCCATACCATCACACATGCTGGCTTTTACACTTTGCGCCTAGAACAATCCGGATGGTTCTTTTCCTCTTTGGTCGTCCACAGTTTCCAAAAACAATTTGGAAATGTGGACTCGTCAGACCACAGAACACTTTTCCACTTTGTATCAGTCCATCTTAGATGAGCTCGGGCCCAGCGACGCTGTCGGCGTCTCTGGGTGTTGTTGATAAATGGCTTTGGCTTTGCATAGTAGAGTTTCAACTTGCACTTACAGATGTAGCGACCGACTGTAGTTACTGACGGTGGTTTTCGGAAGTGTTCCTGAGCCCATGTGGTGATATCCTTTACACACTGATGTTGATGCAGTACAGCCTGAAGGATCGAAGGTTCTTTTCCTCTTTGGTCCGGAGGACACTACGTCCACAGTTTCCAAAAACAATTTGGAAATGTGGACTCATCAGACCACGGAACAGTTTTCCACTTTGCATCAGTCCATCTTAGATGAGCTCGGGCCCAGCGAAGTCGGCGGCGTCTCTGGGTGTTGTTGATAAACGGTTTTCGCCTTGCAAAGGAGAGTTTTAACTTGCACTTACAGATGTAGCGACCGACTGTAGTTACTGACAGTGGTTTTCTGAAGTGTTCCTGAGCCCATGTGGTGATATCCTTTACACACGGATGTTGATGCAGTACAGCCTGAAGGATCGGAGGTTCTTTTCTTCTTTGGTCCGGAGGACACGACGTCCACAGTTTCCAAAAACAATTTGGAAATGTGGACTCGTCAGACCACAGAACACTTTTCCACTTTGCATCAGTCCATCTTAGATGAGCTCGGGCCCAGCGAAGCTGGCGGTGTCTCTGGGTGTTGTTGATAAATGGCTTTGGCTTTGCATAGTAGAGTTTCAACTTGCACTTACAGATGTAGCGACCGACTGTAGTTACTGACGGTGGTTTTCGGAAGTGTTCCTGAGCCCATGTGGTGATATCCTTTACACACTGATGTTGATGCAGTACAGCCTGAAGGATCGGAGGTTCTTTTCCTCTTTGGTCCGGAGGACACGACGTCCACAGTTTCCAAAAACAATTTGGAAATGTGGACTCGTCAGACCACAGAACACTTTTCCACTTTGCATCAGTCCATCTTAGATGAGCTCGGGCCCAGCGAAGCCAACGGCGTTTCTGGGTGTTGTTGATAAACGGTTTTCGCCTTGCATAGGAGAGTTTTAACTTGCACTTACAGATGTAGCGACCAACTGTAGTTACTAACAGTGGGTTTCTGAATTGTTCCTGAGCCCATGTGGTGATATCCTTTACACACTGATGTTGATGCAGTACAGCCTGAAGGATCGAAGGTTCTTTTCCTCTTTGGTCCGGAGGACACGACGTCCACAGTTTCCAAAAACAATTTGGAAATGTGGACTCGTCAGACCACGGAACACTTTTCCACTTTGCATCAGTCCATCTTAGATGAGCTCAGGCCCAGCGAAGCCAACGGCGTTTCTGGGTGTTGTTGATAAACGGTTTTCGCCTTGCATAGGAGAGTTTTAACTTGCACTTACAGATGTAGCGACCAACTGTAGTTACTGACAGTGGTTTTCTGAAGTGTTCCTGAGCCCATGTGGTGATATCCTTTACACACTGATGTTGATGCAGTACAGCCTGAAGGATCGAAGGTTCTTTTCCTCACACGACGTCCACAGTTTCCAAAAACAATTTGGAAATGTGGACTCGTCAGACCACAGAACACTTTTCCACTTTGCATCAGTCCATCTTAGATGAGCTCGGGCTCAGCGAAGCTGGCGGTGTCTCTGGGTGTTGTTGATAAATGGCTTTGGCTTTGCATAGTAGAGTTTCAACTTGCACTTACAGATGTAGCGACCGACTGTAGTTACTGACGGTGGTTTTCGGAAGTGTTCCTGAGCCCATGTGGTGATATCCTTTACACACTGATGTTGATGCAGTACAGCCTGAAGGATCGGAGGTTCTTTTCCTCTTTGGTCCGGAGGACACGACGTCCACAGTTTCCAAAAACAATTTGGAAATGTGGACTTGTCAGACCACAGAACACTTTTCCACTTTGCATCAGTCCATCTTAGATGAGCTCAGGCCCAGCGAAGCCAACGGCGTTTCTGGGTGTTGTTGATAAACGGTTTTCGCCTTGCATAGGAGAGTTTTAACTTGCACTTACAGATGTAGCGACCAACTGTAGTTACTAACAGTGGGTTTCTGAATTGTTCCTGAGCCCATGTGGTGATATCCTTTACACACTGATGTTGATGCAGTACAGCCTGAAGGATCGAAGGTTCTTTTCCTCTTTGGTCCGGAGGACACGACGTCCACAGTTTCCAAAAACAATTTGGAAATGTGGACTCGTCAGACCACGGAACACTTTTCCACTTTGCATCAGTCCATCTTAGATGAGCTCAGGCCCAGCGAAGCCAACGGCGTTTCTGGGTGTTGTTGATAAACGGTTTTCGCCTTGCATAGGAGAGTTTTAACTTGCACTTACAGATGTAGCGACCAACTGTAGTTACTGACAGTGGTTTTCTGAAGTGTTCCTGAGCCCATGTGGTGATATCCTTTACACACTGATGTTGATGCAGTACAGCCTGAAGGATCGAAGGTTCTTTTCCTCTTTGGTCCGGAGGACACGACGTCCACAGTTTCCAAAAACAATTCGGAAATGTGGACTCGTCAGACCACAGAACACTTTTCCACTTTGTATCAGTCCATCTTAGATGAGCTCGGGCCCAGCGAAGCCGACGGCGTTTCTGGGTGTTGTTGATAAACGGTTTTCGCTTTGCATAGTAGAGTTTTAACTTGCACTTACAGATGTAGTGACCAACTGTAGTTACTGACGGTGGTTTTCTGAAGTGTTCCTGAGCCCATGTGGTGATATCCTTTACACACTGATGTTGATGCAGTACAGCCTGAAGGATCGAAGGTTCTTTTCCTCTTTGGTCCGGAGGACACGACGTCCACAGTTTCCAAAAACAATTCGGAAATGTGGACTCGTCAGACCACAGAACACTTTTCCACTTAGTATCAGTCCATCTTAGATGAGCTCGGGCCCAGCAACGCTGGCGGCGTCTCTGGGTGTTGTTGATAAACGGTTTTCGCCTTGCATAGGAGAGTTTTAACTTGCACTTACAGATGTAGCGACCAACTGTAGTTACTGACGGTGGTTTTCTGAAGTGTTCCTGAGCCCATGTGGTGATATCCTTTACACACTGATGTTGATGCAGTACAGCCTGAAGGATCGGAGGTTCTTTTCCTCTTTGGTCCGGAGGACACGACGTCCACAGTTTCCAAAAACAATTTGGAAATGTGGACTCGTCAGACCACAGAACACTTTTCCACTTTGCATCAGTCCATCTTAGATGAGCTCGGGCCCAGCGAAGTCGGCGGCGTCTCTGGGTGTTGTTGATAAATGGCTTTGGCTTTGCATAGTAGAGTTTTAACTTGCACTTACAGATGTAGCAACCAACTGTAGTTACTGACAGTGGTTTTCTGAAGTGTTCCTGAGCCCATGTGGTGATATCCTTTACACACTGATGTTGATGCAGTACAGCCTGAAGGATCGAAGGTTCTTTTCCTCTTTGGTCCGGAGGACACGACGTCCACAGTTTCCAAAAACAATTTGGAAATGTGGACTCGTCAGACCACGGAACACTTTTCCACTTTGCATCAGTCCATCTTAGATGAGCTCGGGCCCAGCGACGCTCGCGGCGTCTCTGGGTGTTGTTGATAAATGGCTTTGGCTTTGCATAGTAGAGTTTTAACTTGCACTTACAGATGTAGCGACGAACTGTAGTTACTGACAGTGGGTTTCTGAAGTGTTCCTGAGCCCATGTGATGATATCCTTTACACACTGATGTTGATGCAGTACAGCCTGAAGGATCGGAGGTTCTTTTCCTCTTTGGTCCGGAGGACACGACGTCCACAGTTTCCAAAAACAATTTGGAAATGTGGACTCGTCAGACCACAGAACACTTTTCCACTTAGTATCAGTCCATCTTAGATGAGCTCGGGCCCAGCGACGCCGGCGGCGTCTCTGGGTGTTGTTGATAAATGGCTTTGGCTTTGCATAGTAGAGTTTCAACTTGCACTTACAGATGTAGCGACCGACTGTAGTTACTGACAGTGGGTTTCTGAAGTGTTCCTGAGCCCATGTGGTGATATCCTTTACACACTGATGTTGATGCAGTACAGCCTGAAGGATCGAAGGTTCTTTTCCTCTTTGGTCCGGAGGACACGATGTCCACAGTTTCCAAAAACAATTTGGAAATGTGAACTCGTCAGACCACAGAACACTTTTCCACTTAGTATCAGTCCATCTTAGATGAGCTCGGGCCCAGCGAAGCCGACGGCGTTTCTGGGTGTTGTTGATAAATGGCTTTGGCTTTACATAGTAGAGTTTTAACTTGCACTTACAGATGTAGCGACCAACTGTAGTTACTGACAGTGGTTTTCTGAAGTGTTCCTGAGCCCATGTGGTGATATCCTTTACACACTGATGTGGCTTTTTGATGCACTACCGCCTGAGGGCTCCAAGGTCCGTAATATCACGGCTTACGTGCAGTGATTTCTCCAGATTCTCTGAAACTTTTGATGATATTACAGACATTAGATGGTGAAATCCCTAAATTCCTTGCAATAGCTGGTTGAGAAATGTTCTTAAACTGTTGGACAATTTGCTCGCAAATTTGTTGACAAAGTGGTGACTGAGCATTTCACGGAATCTACTTTTATACCAAATCATGGCACCCACCTGTTCCCAATTAGCCTGTTCACCTGTGTAAGTATTTCAACTATCTCAGTCTTTTTTGCCACTTGTGCCAGCTTTTGAATTGAAATGAGCTAATGTTTGCAAAAAATAACAAAGTCTCTCAGTTCGAACGTTAAGTATCTTGTCTTTGGAGTCTATTCAATTGAATATTTTGTATATATTGTTAATATTGTAAATACAAATGGTTATATATCTAGAAAGGGTGGTCCTAATGAGGAAGGCAGGTCTCAAGAAGGTAAGCAATACAAGAATGTGTGTGAAGCGCCATCACCGTCTAACAAGCGTCTTTCCTCATCTAGCCATTCATAATGATCACTATTCAGATCCTGGAGTTGAGGGTTGGGAGGTCATCCAGGTGCTGATTGCGAGGCGACAAGGTGACACTCGGGAAGTTTCCCTGCCACGGTCCACCAAGACAAATGTGCGCCAGGGGCCCCCAAAGGGTTCTGGCAGGCCGGGCTCCTTGTCAGGCAATTAGCCAGGCTGCTTTCGGGCCCCCCGGACGAAGGCAAACACATTTTTCAAGCTGGAGAGAAAGTGTTGGCACACTTAACCCAGCAGGAAACGGGAGCGCATCCTTCACCGTGTGGCCTGGTATGTCACCTGTGGAAGTGGAGTGACACACAAAGAAAAGTGGTAAGTGCAAGTGGAGCGTGAATGATATCATGTCAATCATAGAAATACTAATTGTATCAGTAGTCCGAGCTAATTATCTCTTAGCTTTTTTTTGCTAGTTTTGCAGGTGTACACCTCGGCGTGGAAGATAGTTTTGTTTCTGTTCGATTGGAAGGCAACAGCGCCTCCTTGCCACACCCGCTGGAATAAAGATCTTCTCTATTTTCTCAGGCTGCAGAAGAATGGCTGCTCTGCATAGTTACAAGAACCGTGGCGTGCCTTTCAGAGATTTGGAGGAGAAGCGGATCCCCGAATTTACCCCGATTGAAACACAACTGGGACGTGGGTGGTTGATGAGCCTTTTGTGTGCTTGTTGGTTGTTGAAGCTATCGAAGGCCATTCAGGAATGAAGCTGTCTGTGGTTTTATGTTGACATCTTACTCTGGTTCTTTTTTTTTCTTTTTTTTTGTTATAATTTTTTTTCTTTATTCTCTTTATTTATTGTTATTATTATTATTATTTTCTATCTTTTTTAGTATCATTATTTATTAAATATACATATATATACACACACACATTTGTATACATACATATACACATATGTATATATGTATATATATGTGTGTATATATACAGTATATATATACATATACACATATGTATATATGTATATATATATAAACATATATATATACATATGTATATATATATATGTTTGTGTGTACATATATATATATATATACATATGTGTATATGTATATATATATATGTATATATGTATATTTATATATATATATGTACACACACATGATATATATATAGATATGTGCAAATGTATATATACAAATGTATATATATATATATATATATAAATATATACAAATGTATATATATATATGTATATATATATATACAGTATATATACATTTGTATATATACATATACACATATGTATATATATATATATGTGTGTGTGTGTGTACATATATATATATAAATATACATATATATATACATATGTTTATATACATATACACATATGTATATATGTATATATATATATATGTGTGTACATATATATATATATATATATATATATATATATATATATATATATATATATATATATATATATATATATATATATATGTATATATATATATGTGTGTACATATATATATATATATATATATATATATATATATATATATATACATACAGCTGTTTTATATATATTATATATATGTGTGGGTACATATATATATATATATATATATATATATATATATATAAATATATATAACAGCTGTGTATATATATATATATATACATATATATATAAAAAAAAATAGAAAACATTATTATAAAAATTAAATTAAATTAAAAAAAAACCCATTTAATTAAGAATAACCACAGGTAAAACTTGCGATTAATTAAAAAATCAATTTATTTTTTTTGGACACCCTAATATATATTTATATACCTTAAGTAAAAGTATAAATATTTTATTTTTATTTTTTATTTTACTTGGGTAGGGGGAACAGCATTTATGCATTTGTGTTTACTTTTGTTAATTGTAAGTCAGTAAAAACCCAATAAACAAATGTTTAAAAAAATACAAAATAATAATAATAATAATAAACAAATAAAAAAATACAATATATGTATATGTGTATATATATATATATATATATATATATATATATATATATGTGTGTGTGTGTGTGTGTGTGTGTGTGTGTGTGTGTGTGTGTGCGTGTGTGTGTGTGTGTGTGCGTGTGACTTATATTTAACATTTTTGGATCCCAAAAAGTTTTAGTGTTTTTTTTTTTTTAACTTTTATTGCTCCAAAAATAATAATGAATCAAAATCAATGTTGTCATGAATTATTGACCTACAGTATTTAGGGCTCCATTTTTGAGGGATAAAGTGTTGCATATTTTGTGTTTGCCATAAAAATCATAATTTTTCTGTTTATTTTTTTTTTACGAAAGGGCCATAAAACCTTTAAAAAAAGAAAAGAAAAAAAAAAGACCTCATATCGAAGTTGATTTTGAGATTTAATACTTAAAATTAGTTTTATAAATGACTTGTTTTTAACATTTTCATGACCCGGGACCAAACTTGAGAGGAGCCCTAAGAGTTAAAAAAAATCTATATATTCTATTGGTTTTGAGAATGAAAAATATAAAAATGGCCGGTGCTTTTATTTTGAAGTGTGCGGCCCTCAGTGTGGAGCTCCAGGCGGGAACAAAGCGCGACAAGAAAAGCTCCTTAGCTAAGGACTCAGGTATAATGATCATTAGTGTCGTTAGGGGACAATCTCTCCCTCCCTCTCGGCTCGCCGTCGCTCCCGAGCGTCATCCATCATGGCGCCCTGCCCGCGGCGCCCGCCTGTAATACCCGCCATTGACAGCCGTGATTCATGTCCACAGCTTTGCCTTCTCATTAGCACAACGCCCGGACGCCATTCAGACGACGCCCAGCAGGACGCTGCTGTCCTCTCGCTCTCGCTGCTCTGCAATATTGTTCAGATATCGTCATCGCCGCCTTAAATCGGTTTTCAGTCTTTTCAAAGATCCTCCTCAAAGTTGCTGCTTCAAAAAGTCTATTTTTAGTCCACGCGAGGGCTAAAAAAAGAATCACCCTGAAGAACTTAGAATGGGATTGTGAGTCCAACTCCATTTTTGGCTATTGTCAAAGATCCTCTATAAGACAGGAGCACGCTGCTGTTTTTAAACACAGACTACAGTCAAAGATCATATATACAGTATATATATATATATGTATATATATATATATATACTGGCCCACCATTTAATTTCAATTGGCCCTCCACATCATTTAATTGGCCCTCCATATCTTGTAAGTGGCCCTCCACGTCATTTAATTGGCCCTCCATATCATGTAAGTGGCCCTCCACATCATTTAATTGGCCCTCAATATCATGTAAGTGACCCTCCACATCATTTAATTGGCCCTCCATATCATGTAAGTGGCCCTCCACATCATTTAATTGGCCCTCCATATCATGTAAGTGGCCCTCCACATTATTTATTATGGCCCATCACATCATTTAATTGGCCCACCACATCATTTATTTGGGACGACACATAATTTAATTGGCCCGTCACATCATTTAGTTGGCCTGCTTAATCATTTAATTGGCCCGTCAAATCATTTAGTTGGCCCGTCACATCATTTAATTGGCCCGCCACATCATTTAATTGGCCCATCACATCACTTAAGTGGCCCGCCTCAACATTTAATTGGCCCGCCACATCATTTATTTGGCCTGTCACGTCATTTAATTGGCCCGCCACATAATTTAATTGGCCCTTCACATCATTAAATTGGCCCGCCACATCATTTAATTGGCCCGCCACATCATTTATTTGGCCCGTCACATCATTTAGTTGGCCTGCTTAATCATTTAATTGGCCCGTCAAATCATTTAGTTGGCCCATCACATCATTTAATTGGCCCGCCACATCATTTATTTGGCCCGCCACATCATTTAATTGGCCCATCACATCACTTAAGTGGCCCGCCTCAACATTTAATTGGCCCGCCACATCATTTATTCGGCCTGTCACGTCATTTAATTGGCCCGCCACATCATTTAATTGGCCCTTCACATCATTAAATTGGCCCGCCACATCATTTAATTGGCCCGCCACATCATTTATTTGGCCCGTCACATTTGGCTTGTCACACATGATGTGACAAGCCAATTAAATGATGTGGCGGGCCAATTAAATGTTGAGGCGGGCCAATTAAATGATGTGGCGGGCCACTTAAATGATGTGGCGGGCCAATTAAATGATGTGAAGGGCCAATTAAATTATGTGGCGGGCCAATTAGGCTTGTCACATCATTTATTTGGCCCGCCACATCATTTAATTGGCCCGTCACGTCATTTAATTGGCCCGCCACATCTTTTAAATGGCCCACCACATCATTTAATTGGCACGCCACATCATTTAATTGGCCCATCGCATCATTTAAGTGGCCCGCCTCAACATTTAATTGGTCCGCCACATCATTTAACTGTCCCGCCACATCATTTATTTGGCCCGTCACATCATTTAATTGGCCCGCCACGTCATTTAATTGGCTTGTCACATCATTTAATTGGCCCGTCACATAATTTAATTGGCATGCCACATCACTTATTTGGCCCGTCACATCATTTAATTGGCCCATCACATCACTTAAGTGGCCAGCCTCAACATTTAATTGGTCGGCCACATCATTTAATTGGCTTGTCACATCATTTAATTGGCCCGCCACATCATTTAATTAGCCCATCACTAACTTAAGTGGCCCGCCTCAACATTTAATTGGCCCGCCACATCATGTAAGTGGCCCTCCACATCATTTAATTGGCCCTCAATATCATGTAAGTGGCCCTCCACGTCATTTAATGCGATAGTGTCGAAACAATGAAGCACATCTTTATAAATGTATTGTTGTGGCCCGAGGGCCAGATCTGGCCAACCACGTAATTGAAGTAGCCCGCCACATCAATTAAGTGGCTAGCAATGTCATTTGAGTGACCTGCCACATCATTTAGGTAACCCGCCATATCATTTAAGTGGCCCATCATATCAGTTAATTGGCCCGCCACATCATTTAATTGGCCCATCACATAATTTAACTGGCACGTCACATCATTTAATTGGCCCACCACGTTATCTATTTGGCCCATCACATTATTTAATTGGCCCACCACGTCATTTATTTGGCACGTCACATCATTTAATCGGCCCACATCATTTAGTTGGCCTGCTTAATCATTTAATTGGCCCGCCACATCATTTATTTGGCCTGTCACCTCATTTAATTGGCCCGCCACATAATTTAATTGGCCCTTCACATCATTTAATTGGCCCGCCACATCATTTATTTGGCCTGTCACGTCATTTAATTGGCCCGCCACATAATTTAATTAGCCCTTCAAATCATTTAATTGGCCCGCCAAATCATTTAAGTGGCCCGCCTCAACATTTAATTGGCCCGCCACGTCATTTAATTGGCTTGTCACATCATTTATTTGGCCCGCCACATCATTTAATTGGCCCGTCACATCATTTAATTGGCCCGCCATGTCATTTAATTGGCCCGCCACATCTTTTAAATGGCCCACCACATCATTCAATTGGCACGCCACATCATTTAATTGGCCCATCGCATCATTTAAGTGGCCCGCCTCAACATTTATTGGTCCGCCACATCATTTAATTGGCCCGCCACACCATTTAATTGGCCCTCCATATCATGTAAGTGGCCCTCCACATCATTTAATTGGCCCTCAATATCATGTAAGTGGCCCTCCACGTCATTTAATGCGATAGTGTCGAAACAACGAAGCACGTCTTTATAAATGTATTGTTGTGGCCCGAGGGCCAGATCTGGCCAAACACGTAATTGAAGTAGCCCGCCACATCAATTAAGTGGCTAGCAATGTCATTTGAGTGACCTGCCACATCATTTAGGTAACCCGCCATATCATTTAAGTGGCCCATCATATCAGTTAATTGGCCCGCCACATCATTTAATTGGCCCATCACATAATTTAACTGGCACGTCACATCATTTAATTGGCCCGCCACCTCATTTATTTGGGACGTCACATCATTTAATTGGCCCGTCACATCATTTAGTTAACCTGCTTAATCATTTAATTGGCCCGTCAAATCATTTAGTTGGCCTGTCACATCATTTAATTGGCCCGCCACATCATTTAATTGGCCCGCCACATCATTTAATTGGCCCATCACATCACTTAAGTGGCCCGCCTCGACATTTTATTGGCCCGTCACATCATTAATTTGGCCCGCCACATAATTCATTTGGCCTGTCACGTCATTTAATTGGCCCGCCACATCATTTAATTGGCCCTTCACATCATTTAATTGGCCCGCCACATCATTTAATTGGCTTGTCACATCATTTAATTGGCCCGCCACATCATTTAATTGGCTTGTCACATCATTTAATTGGCCCGCCACATCATTTAATTGGCTTGTCACATCATTTATTTGGCCCGCCACATCATTTAATTGGCCCGTCACATCATTTATTTGGCCCGCCACGTCATTTAATTGGCCCGCCACATCTTTTAAATGGCCCACCACATCATTCAATTGGCACGCCACATCATTTAATTGGCCCATCGCATCATTTAAGTGGCCCGCCTCAACATTTATTGGTCCGCCACATCATTTAATTGGCCCGCCACACCATTTAATTGGCCCTCCATATCATGTAAGTGGCCCTCCACATCATTTAATTGGCCCTCAATATCATGTAAGTGGCCCTCCACGTCATTTAATGCGATAGTGTCGAAACAACGAAGCACGTCTTTATAAATGTATTGTTGTGGCCCGAGGGCCAGATCTGGCCAAACACGTAATTGAAGTAGCCCGCCACATCAATTAAGTGGCTAGCAATGTCATTTGAGTGACCTGCCACATCATTTAGGTAACCCGCCATATCATTTAAGTGGCCCATCATATCAGTTAATTGGCCCGCCACATCATTTAATTGGCCCATCACATAATTTAACTGGCACGTCACATCATTTAATTGGCCCGCCACCTCATTTATTTGGGACGTCACATCATTTAATTGGCCCGTCACATCATTTAGTTAACCTGCTTAATCATTTAATTGGCCCGTCAAATCATTTAGTTGGCCTGTCACATCATTTAATTGGCCCGCCACATCATTTAATTGGCCCGCCACATCATTTAATTGGCCCATCACATCACTTAAGTGGCCCGCCTCGACATTTTATTGGCCCGTCACATCATTAATTTGGCCCGCCACATAATTCATTTGGCCTGTCACGTCATTTAATTGGCCCGCCACATCATTTAATTGGCCCTTCACATCATTTAATTGGCCCGCCACATCATTTAAGTGGCCCGCCACATCATTTAATTGGCCCGCCTCAACATTTAATTGGCCCGCCACATCATTTAATTGGCTTGTCACATCATTTATTTGGCCCGCCACATCATTTAATTGGCCCGTCACATCATTTAATTGGCCCGCCACATCTTTTAAATGGCCCACCACATCATTTAATTGGCACGCCACATCATTTAATTGGCCCATCGCATCATTTAAGTGGCCCGCCTCAACATTTAATTGGCCCGTCACGTCATTTAATTGGCCCATCACATTATTTAATTGGCCCACCACATCATTTATTTGGCCCGTCAAATCATTTAGTTGGCCCGTCACATCATTTAATTGGCCCGCCACATCATTTAATTGGCCCATCACATCACTTAAGTGGCCCACCTCAACATTAAAATGGCCCGTCACATCATTTAGTTGGCCCGCCACATCATTTATTTGGCCTGTTACATCATTTAATTGGCCCGCCACATCATTTATTTGGCCCGCCACATAATGTAATGGCCCTTCACATCATTTAAGTGGCCCGCCACATCATTTAAGTGGCCCACCACAGCATTTAAGTGGCCCGTCTCAACATTTAATTGGCCCGCCACATAATTTAATTGGCTTGTCACATCATTTATTTGGCCCGCCACAACATTTAATTGGCCCGCCACATCATTTAATTGACCCGCCACATCATTTATTTGGCCTGTCACGTCATTTAATTGGCCCGTCAAATCATTTAGTTGGCCCGTCACGTCATTTAATTGGCCCTTCACATCATTTAATTGGCCCGCCACATCATTTAATTGACCCGCCACATCATTTATTTGGCCTGTCACATCATTTAATTGGCCCGTCAAATCATTTAGTTGGCCCGCCACTTCATTTTAATGGCCCGCCACATCATTTAAGTGGCCCGCCTCAACATTTAATTGGCCCGCCACATCATTTAATTGGCTTGTCACATCATTTATTTGGCCCGCCACATCATTTAATTGGCCCGTCACATCATTTAATTGGCCCGCCACATCTTTTAAATGGCCCACCACATCATTTAATTGGCACGCCACATCATTTAATTGGCCCATCGCATCATTTAAGTGGCCCGCCTCATCATTTAATTGGCCCGCCACATCATTTAATTGGCCCGCCACATCATTTAATTGGCCCGCCAAATCATTTATTTGGCCAGTCACATCATTTAATTGGCCCGCCACATAATTTAATTGACCCTTCACATCATTTAAGTGGCCCGCCACGTCATTTAAGTGGCCCGCCTCAACATTTAATTGGCCCGCCACATAATTTAATTGGCTTGTCACATCATTTATTTGGCCCGCCACAACATTTAATTGGCCCGCCACATCTTTTAAATGGCCCACCACATCATTTAATTGGCCCGCCACATCTTTTAAATGGCCCACCACATCATTTAATTGGCACGCCACATAATTTAATTGGCCCATCGCATCATTTAAGTGGCCCCCCTCAACATTTAATTGGTCCGCCACATCATTTAATTGGCCCGCCACATCATTTAATTGGCCCGCCACATCAGTTATTCAGCCTGTCACATCATTTAATTGGCCTGCCAAATAATTTAATTGGCCTCTCACATGATTTAATTGGCCCGCCACTTCATTTATTTGGCCCGTCAAATCATTTAATTGGCCCGCCATATCATTTAATTGGCTTGTCACATCATTTAATTGGCACGTCACATCATTTAATTGGCCTGCCTCAACATTTATTTGGCCCGCCACATCATTTAATTGGCCCATCACATCACTTAAGTGGCCAGCCTCAACATTTAATTGGTCGGCCACATCATTTAATTGGCTTGTCACATCATTTAACTGGCCCACCACCTCATTTAATTGGCCCATCACTAACTTAAGTGGCTCGCCTCAACATTTAATTGGCCCGCCACATCATTTAATTGGCCCGTCACATCATTTAATTGGCCCGCCTCAACATTTAATTGGCCCATCACTTCACGTAATTAAATAATGTGGCAGGCCAATTTAATTATGAGGCGGGCCAATTAAATGTTGAGGCGGGCCACTTAAATGATGTGGCGGGCCACTTAAATGATGTGGCAGGCCAATTAAATGTTGAGGCTGGCCACTTAAGTGATGCTATGGGCCACTTAAATGATGTGGCGGGCCAAATAAATGATGTGGCATGCCAATTAAATGATGTGACGTGCCAATTAAATGATGTGACAAGCCAATTAAATGAACTGGCGGGCCAATTAAATGATGTGACAGGCCAAATAAATGATGTGGCAGGCCAATCATTTATTCGGCCTGTCACGTCATTTAATTGGCCTGCCACATCATTTATTTGGCCCGTCACATCATTTAATTGGCCCGCCACATCATTTAATTGGCCCGTCACATCATTTAATTGGCCCGCCACATCTTTTAAATGGCCCACCACATCATTTAATTGGCACGCCACATCATTTAATTGGCCCGTCACATCATTTAATTGGCCCGTCACATCATTTAATTGGCCAGCCACATCTTTTAAATGGCCCACCACATCATTTAATTGGTCGGCCACATCATTTATTTGGCTTGTCACATCATTTAATTGGCCCGCCACCTCATTTAATTGGCCCATCACTAACTTAAGTGGCCCGCCTCAACATTTAATTGGCCCGCCACAACATTTAATTGGCCCGTCACATCATTTAATTGGCCCGCCACATCATTTAATTGGCCCGCCTCAACATTTAACTGGCCCATCACATCACGTAATTAAATAAGGTGGCAGGCCAAGTTAATTATGAGGCGGGCCAATTAAATGTTGAGGCGGGCCACTTAAATGATGTGGCAGGCCAATTAAATGTTGAGGCTGGCCACTTAAGTGATGCTATGGGCCACATAAATGATGTGGCGGGCCAAATAAATGATGTGGCATGCCAATTAAATGATGTGACGTGCCAATTAAATGATGTGACAAGCCAATTAAATGATCTGGCGGGCCAATTAAATGATGTGACGGGCCAAATAAATGAAGTGGCAGGCCAATCATTTATTCGGCCTGTCACATCATTTAATTGGCCTGCCACGTCATTTATTTGGCCCGTCACATCATTTAATTGGCCCGCCACATCATTTAATTGGCCCGTCACATCATTTAATTGGCCCGCCACATCTTTTAAATGGCCCACCACATCATTTAATTGGCACGCCACATCATTTAATTGGCCCGTCACATCATTTAATTGGCCCGTCACATCATTTAATTGGCCAGCCACATCTTTTAAATGGCCCACCACATCATTTAATTGGTCGGCCACATCATTTATTTGGCTTGTCACATCATTTAATTGGCCCGCCACCTCATTTAATTGGCCCATCACTAACTTAAGTGGCCCGCCTCAACATTTAATTGGCCCGCCACAACATTTAATTGGCCCGTCACATCATTTAATTGGCCCGCCACATCATTTAATTGGCCCGCCTCAACATTTAACTGGCCCATCACATCACGTAATTAAATAAGGTGGCAGGCCAAGTTAATTATGAGGCGGGCCAATTAAATGTTGAGGCGGGCCACTTAAATGATGTGGCAGGCCAATTAAATGTTGAGGCTGGCCACTTAAGTGATGCTATGGGCCACATAAATGATGTGGCGGGCCAAATAAATGATGTGGCATGCCAATTAAATGATGTGACGTGCCAATTAAATGATGTGACAAGCCAATTAAATGAACTGGCGGGCCAATTAAATGATGTGACGGGCCAAATAAATGACGTGGCAGGCCAATCATTTATTCGGCCTGTCACGTCATTTAATTGGCCTGCCACATCATTTATTTGGCCCGTCACATCATTTAATTGGCCCGCCACATCATTTAATTGGCCCGTCACATCATTTAATTGGCCCGCCACATCTTTTATTTGGCCCGCCACATCATTTATGTGGCCCATAGCATCACTTAAGTGGCCAGCCTCAACATTTAATTGGGGGCCAAATAAATGATGTGGCAGGCCAAACATTTATTCGGCCTGTCACGTCATTTAATTGGCCTGCCACGTCATTTATTTGGCCCGTCACATCATTTAATTGGCCCGCCACATCATTTAATTGGCCCGTCACATCATTTAATTGGCCCGCCACATCTTTTAAATGGCCCACCACATCATTTAATTGGCACACCACATCATTTAATTGGCCCGTCACATCATTTAATTGGCCCGTCACATCATTTAATTGGCCCGCCACATCTTTTAAATGGCCCACCACATCATTTAATTGGTCGGCCACATCATTTATTTGGCTTGTCACATCATTTAATTGGCCCGCCACCTCATTTAATTGGCCCATCACTAACTTAAGTGGCCCGCCTCAACATTTAATTGGCCCGCCACATCATTTAATTGGCCCGTCACATCATTTAATTGGCCCGCCTCAATATTTATTTGGCCCATCACATCACGTAATTAAATAATGTGGCAGGCCAATTTAATTATGAGGCGGGCCAATTAAATGTTGAGGCGGGCCACTTAAATGATGTGGCAGGCCAATTAAATGTTGAGGCTGGCCACTTAAGTGATGCTATGGGCCAATTAAATGATGTGGCGGGCCAAATAAATGATGTGGCATGCCAATTAAATGATGTGAAGTGCCAATTAAATGATGTGACAAGCCAATTAAATGACGTGGCGGGCCAATTAAATGATGTGACGGGCCAAATAAATGAAGTGGCAGGCCAATCATTTATTCGGCCTGTCACGTCATTTAATTGGCCTGCCACTTCATTTATTTGGCCCGTCACATCATTTATTTGGCCCGTCACATCATTTAATTGGCCCGCCACGTCATTTAATTGGCTTGTCACATCATTTAATTGGTCCGCCTCAACATTTAATTGGTCCGCCTCATAATTAAAGTGGCCTGCCACATTATTTATTTGGCCTTCCACAACATTTAGTTTATTAATGTATTATTATTTATTTCGTCAATGGTCAAACGAAATAAACAAATAAATACGGCCATCACTTTGTAAAACAAAAAGGGAGGCTTTGCTACACATCTTAAAACACGGCTAATAGGCCACGGGCATGGGAACTCTGTTTGTTTATCTTCAGCGACCAGGCTAACCTCTAGCGTGAAGTTGACTTTTTCATGCACAGCATCTTTGACTCCTGCCTCATCAATAACATCTTTTCACCGCTGAGCCTTCGACACGAGCGACGTCACAAGACGTCAAAGGGCCCCGGCGGCACTCAATGAGACCTCAGCGCGCCACTCGATGCTAACAAGACCGCTAAGCGGAGATGAACTCTGTCGATGCGATTAATCTACGACGTCCTCAGCTTCGCGCGACATTGGCGAGTCTTTGGCACGAGCGATGCGGAATGACAACGTTGGACAATGCTAGCGACGCGAAAAGCTAGCAACGCGAAAAGCTAGCAACACAGCTAGTGTACAACTGTCACAATGACCAACTTTTCACAGAATAGCTCACACCTGTGGTTTCATCACAGTTCTAATGTGGAAAGGACCTAGGATGTAATAAAGCATGTCCACGGTAGTGGATCTGTTGTAGTGGCCGGGTGACAACCATAGCAATGACGCTTGCAGGACCAGTGAGTACTGTAATGTACAGTAGAACACGCATTGGGTCATTTATATAAACAAAAATTGTCATCAAAAAGGACGAGCATGGTCTTGTCAGGACAAAAAAACGTGTCAGAGCAATATTTCATGTTTTTTTAATTTTTTATTGGTGTGTTTTTGTCCTCCAAGATGAGTGGTGGTTGTTTTATGGCATGCCCATGACATGGAACCATCATGATCGCCGTCACCTTTTTATACGGGCTTCTACGAGCATATGTGAGTGTGAGTGTGTGTGTGTTAGTGTGTGTGTGTGCGTGCTTGAGTATTGATGGCCCTGATCTTGAACATGACGTTTATGGGCGTGCAGAGGAGATTTGGGGGCGTCACCGCGTGTCCCGCAGAGGTCCAACAGAGGCCACCGTGTCCATGTCGACCTCAGAATTGACGGCGTAAAGTCAAACTGATGTTGACGTGGATTATAGTAAAACAATGTCGATTCTAAAAACAATGTGTGGCAAACACTTAAAAAAAAAAAAAAAAAGTTTGAGGAGGTCCCAATAGAACAGGGGTGTCAAATGTACGGCCTGCGACCCACAAAATTAATTAGCAAAGTATAAAAATGAGCTGCACATTTTTTCATGTCAGTTCTAAATGTGTCCACTGGATGTCGCAATAGCAATTCAGGTGTAACCCACGTCACACTGCTTAAAGATGACATGTCAGCTGACTTATTGGCAAGCAATCAGCTGCTCTTGCCATCAATAATTCATAACAACGATGGCTTTAATTCTGTATTGTTTTTTTAAACAATAATAATACCACTAAAAATATTGGGCATCTAAAAGGGCCCAACTCATAAAAGAGATGTAGAGCAAGTAGTGAGAAAGTAGTAGTAGTAGAGAGTAGTAGAGAGAGTAGTATAAAAGTAGTAGTCGTAGTAGTAGAGAGAGTAGTATAAAAAGTAGTTGTAGTAGTAGAGAGAGTAGTATAAAAGTAGTTGTAGTAGTACAGAGTAGTAGAGAGAGTAGTATAAAAGTAGGAGTCGTAGTAGAGAGAGTAGTATAAAAGTAGTAGTCGTAGTAGTAGTAGAGAGTAGTAGAGAGAGTAGTAGTAGAGAGTAGTAGAGAGAGTAGTATAAAAGTAGTACAGAGTCGTAGAGAGTAGCAGTAGTAGAGAGAGTAGTATAAAAGTAGTAGAGAGTAGTAGAGAGAGTAGTATAAAAGTAGTAATAGTAGTAGAGAATAGTAGTTCTAGTAGAGAGTAGTAGAGAGAGTAGTATAAAAGTAGTAGAGAGAGTAGTATAAAAGTAGAAGTAGTAGTAGAGAGTAGTAGTAGTAGTAGTATACAAGAAGTAGTAGAGAGAGTAGTATAAAAGTAGTAGAGAGAGTAGTATAAAAGTAGAAGTAGTAGTAGAGAGTAGTAGTAGTAGTAGTATACAAGAAGTAGTAGAGAGAGTAGTATAAAAGTAGTAGCAGAGATTAGTAGAGAGAGTAGTAGTAGTTCAAGTAGTAGTAGTAGTAATAGTAGAGAGTAGTATAAAAGTAGTAGTAGTAGTAGTAGTAGTAGTAGTAGTAGAGAGTAGTAGTAGTAGTAGTAGTAGTAGAGAGTAGTGGAGAAAGTAGTATAAAACTAGTAGAGAGTAGTATAAAAGTAGTAGTAGTAGTAGAGAGTAGTAGTAGTAGTAATAGTATACAAGTAGTAGTAGAGAGAGTAGTATAAAAGTAGTAGTAGTAGTAGAGAGTAGTAGTAGTAGTATGCAAGTAGTAGTAGAGAGAGTAGTATAAAAGTAGTAGTAGAGATTAGTAGAGATAGTAGTAGTAGTTCCAGTAGTAGTAGTAGTAGTAGTAGAGAGTAGTAGTAGTAGTAGTAGTAGTAGAGAGTAGTGGAGAAAGTAGTATAAAAGTAGTAGAAAGTAGTATAAAAGTAGTAGAAAGTAGTATAAAAGTAGTAGTAGTAGTAGTAGAGAATAGTAGTAATAGTAGTAGAGAGTAGTGGAGAAAGTAGTATAAAAGTAGTAGAGAGTAGTACAGAGAGTAGTATAAAAGTAGTAATAATAGTAGAGAGTAGTAGTACTAGTAGAGAGTAGTAGAGAGAATAGTATAAAAGTAGTAGTAGTAATAGAGAGTAGTAGTAGTAGAGAGTAGTGGAGAGAGTAGTATACAAGTAGTAGTAGAGAGAGTAGTATAAAAGTAGTAGTAGTAGAAATTAGTAGAGAGAGTAGTAGTAGCACCAGTAGTAGAAGTAGAGAGTAGTATAAAAAGCAGTAGTAGTAGTAGAGAGTAGTATAAAAGTAGTAGTGGTAGTAGTAGTAGTAAAGAGTAGTATAAAAGTAGTAGTAGTAGTAGAGCGTAGTAGTAGTAGTAGTAGAGAGTAGTGGAGAAAGTAGTATACAAGTAGTAGTAGAGAGAGTAGTATAAAAGTAGTAGTAGTAGTAGTAGTAGTGGAGATTAGTAGAGAGAGTAGTAGTAGTTCCAGTAGTAGTAGTAGTAGAAGAGAGTAGTAAAGAGTAGTATAAAAGTAGTAGTAGTAGTAGAGAGTAAAAAGTAGTAGTAGTAGAGAGTAGTGGAGAAAGTAGTACAAAAGTAGTAGAGAGTAGTTTAGAGAGTAGTATAAAAGTAGTAGTAGTAGTAGAGAGTAGTAGTACTAGTAGAGAGGAGTAGAGAGAGTAGTATAAAAGTAGTAGTAGTAATAGAGAGTAGTAGTAGTAGTGGTAGTAGAGAGTAGTGGAGAGAGTAGTATACAAGTAGTAATAGAGAGAGTAGTATAAAAGTAGTACTAGTAGTAGTAGAGATTAGTAAAGAGAGTAGTAGTAGCTCCAGTAGTAGTAGTAGAGAGTAGTAGAAAGTAGTATAAAAGTAGTAGTAGTAGTAGTAGTAGTAGTAGTGAGTAGTATAGAAGTAGTAGTAGTAGTAGTAGTAGAGAGTAATAGACAGAGTAGTATAAAAAAATAAAACTAGTAGAGAGTAGTATAGAAGTAGTAATAGTAGAGAGTAGTATAAAAGTAGTAGTAGTAGTAGTGAGTAGTAGTAGAGAGTAGTATAAAAAGTAAAAGTAGTAGAGAGTAGTACAATAGTATAATTGTAAAATGGAGAGCAAGATTACTAGTTGAGGTTATATTTTGTACGTGGAGGTTCCGTTCTCAGGCTGGTTGGTGATGGCGAGGATATAGAGCGCGACGTCGTTAGTGGCCCCGGACACCTTCCAGTGCATCTGTGACCCTTTTTGCCGTGTCACCGAAACACCCGTCGGCTTTTAGCACAAACTAATCAGACAAAATGACCGCGGCGGCGGGGGAATGAGGACACGGCGGCGCCAACACGCGGCAGGAAGTGAACGCCGCGTGATTCATTTTGATACATTAAAGATACTAATGTTATGTTTGCAGAGGGGAGATGACGGCAACGACACCAGGGGGCAGTAATGTAGTCAATATATATAATAATAATAAACAATACTAACTAATAAACTAAACTAAGGAAATGGAGTGTGTGACAAAACCCAGGAGTGTGTATGTGTGAGACTATTTGTAAGGTTAACTGAAGTGTGTGTTACCAAGTGTTGTCGAGAGCGAAGGAACAAGGCAGTCGGAGGGGCAGGCAGATGATCCAGGGCAGGAGAGAAGAGACTAGGTCCGTGTCCAGGCGAGGGTCGGGGATCGAGGAAGGCAGTCCAAAACACAGGGGAAACAACGGGAGATCTCGAAGGGAAAGAGACACTGACGTCAGAAACACGGCGGGAAGAAAAACGCAGAGAGAGAGCATAAAGCTTCAGCTTACAGTACACCATTCAGAAACTAAGTTCCCGCATGGATAATTGGGTACACTGGTCCTTTAAACAGCTCCCTCTCATCAGGTCCAGGTGTGCTGATTGCTGATCGCCCACAGCCTTGCTGGCATGTGGGCGTGACGCGGCCGTGGGCGCGTCCCGAGGCGCGGCAAGCAGAGCGCAAAGATGAGGCCGTGACAACTAAAACCAAAACAATATAGGTCAATCAATATACCGTATTTTTCGGACTATAAGGCGCACTTAAAATCCTTTTAATTTTCTCAAAACTCGACGGTGCACCTTATAAACATGTGCGCCTAATGTACGTAATAATTCTGGTTGTGCTAACCGACCTCGAAGCTATTTTATTTGGCACATGGTATAATGATAAGTGTGACCAGTAGATGGCAGCCACACATAAGAGATACGTGTAGACTGCAATATGACGGCAGTAAACAACACCAAAACTTGAAATGTTCCATTGAGAAAATAGAACATTACACACGGCATTACACACAAATCTATGAAGCCGCACCGTTTGATGGATCGTCGCCGCGTTACGGCTAACATAGTCAGACGTACTCGTCAACATACGAGTATTACATTTATCGGGCGTTTTGTTTCGCAACATTATGCAAAACCAATTCCGCAGCCAAACACCTCAGTTATTTAACTCGGGCTAACCCTAACTCCTAACCCAACTTGAAAAATGCTAACTGTTAGCATGCTATTGTTGACATGTTAGCATGGTAACATTAGAATGCTAACTCTTTTTTTTTATAGCTAATTTTACATGCGTGCACTTCATAGTCACACGACTTGGGCACTTGACACATTCTAACTGTTGGCATGCTAACGTTAGCATTCAAATTCGGCTAGCACATTTCAGCAGTTTTCTAGTTTTTTTGTGTAACGTTTCAGAATCCAGGATGTTTTTATTTTGTCGCGGGTGTTGGAATAATTGTTTGTAAGTTATCACAAAAGAAACGTTGTATTATGAATGCTGTCTTTCGAGGCCTAACAAGAGGAAGAAGGCTCGTGAAACGCCACTGTGATTTCAACACGGACAGATGGCAGGATCTGCTCAACTTCCAGAGGAACTCTCTTTGAAGTGTTAAACGAACTCTCTCTGAAGTATTTCACAAACTCTCTTCCAACTATTTGGTAACCGAGGTCAACGCTATTTACGACTTGCTGCCCTCTTGAAGTTGCTGTGGTCAGGAGACGGGAGGGGTTATCCATTGTCCTCCAACACCTGCCCCAGCTGGATCCAGGAAGAGCCCAAGCCCGAGAAATCCTCTTCTTGGGTCTTCAAAGCGACCGAAAACAATGACTGTTTTACATACTTCCCATTCCTGCTGTGACATGTGTTGGTGCGTGAACATTGAACATCTGAATAAATGAGGAGACGAAAACCTTCTTCGTCAGAGCGTGGTGCAGGACTGTGCAGAGATTGCAGTGGCCATGTCTCTCCTCAATATTGAGTCCAAATTGAATTCTGTCTCTGTTTGATTCCTTGCCTTTTGTCTTGTTTAATAGATGTCCTCAGTGTTTGAACTTGACAGCGGGCCAATAAAAATTTAAAAAATTGTTATCCAAATGCATCGTTTTGTTGACGTAGATTATTAAAACAATGTGTAGCAAATACATTTACGGTTTAGGAGGTGCAATTAGCATAGACTGAAATGTCTCAAAGCTAAAAACTAGCGGCCAGAAGCTAACAGAAGTTTCTAGCTAGCGGCTAGCAGCAAACGCTTTTGGTTGTGTGTGTCAGGTTCAAACACTGATGACATCTTTTAAACAAGACAAAGAAGCAAGGAATTAAACAGAGACAGAATTACATTTGGCTCAATGAGGAGAAACGAGTAGACCTGTACCCTTGTACAGTCTACCACCACGCTCTGACGAAAGATTGTACACCTCCTTTTATTTGGACTTTCCCTGATTACATGGGGGCGGTATAGCTCGGTTGGTAGAGCGGCCGTGCCAGCAACTTGAGGGTTGCAGGCAGGGCCGGCCCGTGGCATAGGCCGTATAGGCAAATGCTAAGGGCGCCGTCCATCAGGGGGCGCCACGCCAGTGCCACAAATGTTGGAGAAAAAAAAAGAAAAAAGTTGGTACTATTATTTCTAAATACAAAAAATAATCCCACGTTAATTAAAATGCAAAGTAAAGCCTATTTAATAGAAATATTATTTGTTACAACATTACGCCCCCCCCTCCTCCCCCCGCACGGTGCGCCCCCTCCCTTCCCGTATCATGACTCTTTTTGGACGTCACCACATCAAAAAATCAACACAAGATGTCAAAACGGCCAAAACTGTCAGGTGCCCAGGGAAGAAAAAAGAGAAAAGAAGAGGAGTAGAAACGAGAAAAGACAGAAGTAGCAGGTAGGTAACGTTAGCCTACATGAAATGATTTGTCTGTTACAGAATGTGATAGTAACCTGGCTTTTTAGCATTAAGCTAATGTTACATGATTCGGCAATTGCTAATCAATAAATAGCTAGTTCTGTTTTAACGTCGGGTTAATATTGTGGAGGGGGCTAAATTGTTATGGAAAATAATAATGTAACGTTAGGTAATTACAGTACTCCCACCTTACATTCCTCAGGGACATTTGTATTAGATCTTTTAAGCAGGTGTTTTTTGTTTACGTTGTTATTGCCTTCTGGTTAGCTAATGTTTGCCCTGCAGGTAATAGTCACTTTTCCACCCCTTTATATATTAGGTATAGTTGTAAGTTAAAAAAAGGTCAAAGACAAAGCTATTCGGGTTCTTGTGAGTATATACACTTCACTGCCGATGTGGGGGGGCGCCACCTAAAATCTTGCCTAGGGCGGCAGATTGGTTAGGGCCGGGCCTGGTTGCAGGTTTGATCCCCGCTTCCGCCAACCTAGTCACTGCCGTTGTGTCCTTGGGCAAGACACTTTACCCACCTGCTCCCAGTGCCACCCACACTGGTTTAAATGTAACTTAGATATTGGGTTTCACTATGTAAAGCGCTTTGAGTCACTAGAGAAAAGCGCTATATAAATATAATTCACTTCACTTCACTTACATGACAACAGCTGTTTCTAAGGGAAGGGGGGTCATAAACAGCCGCTGCTTTGGGTCACAAAACAGTTCAAATAAAAGGTGCCTGGAGGGGAGTCAGGTCCTGCTTCCTCTCCGCTTTGTAGATCTCGGGTCAAGACCAAATCTTCAATACCTCAAAGAAACCGACACCTTCATGTCGCTTCCCATCCTACACAGTGGAGTTTTTACTTTTGCTTGGTAGGATCAAAGACAGCTTTTGTCCTCTCGCCGGGAACTCATGGCAACACAAAGTTCTGTGATAACTTAGATACAATTATTCTGACGGTGTGGTGAAAATCCACTTTGTGTGTTCATGTTGTATATTTTGCGACAAAGAAGTTCTAAGTAAATCATTTGATTTGTTGTTGTTTGCTGATTTGTCTTTTTTAATAGAACATATTTTGTTTTGATACCACATTCTTTAAAGATGCTAAATGCTAAAGTGTTCTTTGTATCGATTTCCTGGTCATATTTTGTCATTTCCACCCCTGTGAGGCATTTCCACACCGGAGCTCTCACTGAGTCGCTAACAGCGTGTTCCGCCTCTGGCTAGACGACCTAATTTAGCATCTGGATGAGTGTGAGCGAGGACCGGGAGGTGGCCAAGTTGTACGTGACTGGATCTGACTCTGGCGGAACCCATGTGGTCTCAGCTACAGTTTTGTTTTATATGAGCGTTCTACTGTCTTCCAACAACTGATAGCAAAGCAACAAAGGTTTATTTGCAGCTTGTTATACTGAGTATGCCATCTAAACCTGGGATGTCAAACTCTTTGTTTACTCGGAATTATGGTTGCAACCGGAGGGCCACAATAAATTAGGTTGCAGACCACATTAAATGATGTAGAAAACTACATTGGAGCATGTAACGGGCCACACTAAAAAAAATGGGCCACTTTATATGACATGGAAGACCACAATAAATGTTGTGACACAACACTTTAAATTATGTAGAACACTACATTGGAGGATGTAGCGGGCCAGGCTAAAAAAACACACCTTTAATGACGCGACGGGCCACTTTAAATAATGTGGCAGACCATTTTAAATGACGTACAACACTACATTGGAGGACATAGCAGACCACACTAAAAAAAACACATTGAATGACGCGACGGGCCAATTTAAATGAAATGGAAGACCACATAAATGATGTGGCAGACCACATTAAATGATCTGGCAGACCACATTAAATGATGTAGAACACTACATTGGAGAACGTACCGGGCCAGCCTAAAAAAACACACATTGAATGATGCGACGGGCCACTTTAAAGGCCTTTCTGAAATGCGATTTTCTTATTTAAACGCTGATAGCAGGTCCATTCTATGTGTCGTACTTGATCATTTCGCGATATTGCCATATTTTTGCTGAAAGGATTTAGTAGAGAACATCGACGATAAAGTTTGCAACCTTTGGTCGCTGATAAAAAAAAACCTTGCCTGTACCGGAAGTAGCAGACGAGTAGCGTGACGTCACAGGTTGTGGAGCTCCTCACATCCGCACATTGTTTACAATCGTGGCCACCAGCAGCAAGAGCGATTCGGACCAAGAAAGCGACGATTTCCCCATTAATTTGAGCGAGGATGAAAGATTTGTGGATGAGGAAAGTGAGAGTGAAGGACTAGAGGGCAGTGGGAGCGATTCAGATAGGGAAGATGCTGTGAGAGGCGGGTGGGACCTGATATTCAGCTGGGAATGACTAAAACAGTAAATAAACACAAGACATATATACAGGTAAAAGCCAGTAAATTAGAATATTTTGAAAAACTTGATTTATTCCAGTAATTGCATTCAAAAGGTGTAACTTGTACATTATATTTATTCATTGCACACAGACTGATGCATTCAAATGTTTATTTCATTTAATTTTGATGATTTGAAGTGGCAACAAAAGAAAATCCAAAATTCCGTGTGTCACAAAATTAGAATATTACTTAAGGCTAATACAAAAAAGGGATTTTTAGAAATGTTGGCCAACTGAAAAGTATGAAAATGAAAAATATGAGCATGTACAATACTCAATACTTGGTTGGAGCT
Organism: Nerophis lumbriciformis; assembly: GCF_033978685.3. Classification (NCBI taxonomy): domain Eukaryota; kingdom Metazoa; phylum Chordata; class Actinopteri; order Syngnathiformes; family Syngnathidae; genus Nerophis; species Nerophis lumbriciformis. Next base: position 16,305,024 of record NC_084586.2, on the reverse strand, counting down.
CCTTTTGCCTCAATTACTGCGTTAATGCGGCGTGGCATGGAGTCGATGAGTTTCTGGCACTGCTCAGGTGTTATGAGAGCCCAGGTTGCTCTGATAGTGGCCTTCAACTCTTCTGCGTTTTTGGGTCTGGCATTCTGCATCTTCCTTTTCACAATACCCCACAGATTTTCTATGGGGCTAAGGTCAGGGGAGTTGGCGGGCCAATTTAGAACAGAAATACCATGGTCCGTAAACCAGGCACGGGTAGATTTTGCGCTGTGTGCAGGCGCCAAGTCCTGTTGGAACTTGAAATCTCCATCTCCATAGAGCAGGTCAGCAGCAGGAAGCATGAAGTGCTCTAAAACTTGCTGGTAGACGGCTGCGTTGACCCTGGATCTCAGGAAACAGAGTGGACCGACACCAGCAGATGACATGGCACCCCAAACCATCACTGATGGTGGAAACTTTACACTAGACTTCAGGCAACGTGGATCCTGTGCCTCTCCTGTCTTCCTCCAGACTCTGGGACCTCGATTTCCAAAGGAAATGCAAAATTTGCATGGTTGGGTGATGGTTTGGGGTGCCATGTCATCTGATGGGGCCAAATTAAATGAAGTGGCGGACCACATTGAATGAAGTGATGGTGCCACATTAAATGAAGTGGTGGACCACATTGAATGAAGTGATGGGGCCAATTTAAATGAAGTGGCGGACCACATTGAATGAGGTGCAACACCACATAAAATGTTGTGGCGGATCACGTTAAATTATGTGGAAGACCACATTGAATGAAGTGATGGGGTCAGTTTAAATTATGTGGCAGACCACATTGAATGAAGTGATAGGGCCAAATTAAATAAAGTGGCGGACCACATTGAATGAAGTGATGGGGCCAAATTAAATGAAGTGGCAGACCACATTGAATCAAGTGATGGGGCCAAATTAAATGAAGTGGCGGACTACATTGAATGAAGTGATGGGGCCAACTTAAATGAAGTGGCCGACCACATTGAATGAAGTGATGGGGCCAAATTAAATGAAGTGGCAGACCACATTGAATGAAGTGATGGGGCCAAATTAAATGAAGTGGCGGACCATATTGAATGAAGTGATGGGGCCAAATTAAATGAAGTGGCGGACTACATTGAATGAAGTGATGGGGCCAACTTAAATGAAGTGGCGGACTACATTGAATGAAGTGATGGGGCCAACTTAAATGAATTGGCGGACCACATTGAATGAAGTGATGGGGCCAAATTAAATGAAGTAGCAGACCACATTGAATCAAGTGATGGGGCCAAATTAAATGAAGTGGCGGACCATATTGAATGAAGTGATGGGGCCACTTTAAATTATGTGGCAGACCACATTGAATGAAGTGATGGGGCCAAATTAAATGAAGTGGCGGACCACATTTAATGAAGTGATGGGGCCAAACTAAATGAAGTGGCAGACCACATTGAATCAAGTGATGGGGCCAAATTAAATGAAGTGGTGGACTACATTGAATGAAGTGATGGGGCCAAATTAAATGAAGTGGTGGACTACATTGAATGAAGTGATGGGGCCAACTTAAATGAAGTGGCGGACTACATTGAATGAAGTGATGGGGTCACTTTAAATGATGTGGCAGACCACATTGAATGAGGTGGAACACCACATAAAATGACGTGGAAGACCACGTTAAATGACGTGAAGGACCGCATTAAATGACAATTCGGGCCAGATGAAATGCCGTGGAGGCCCCCAGGCCGTGAGTTTGACACCTGTGATCTAAAACATTCAAAGGATGTCTGGGAGAAATATGGAAAGTGCTGTAGAAAGAGAGAGCGTCATTGTGCTTCTGCAGCCCGCGGGCCGGAAACATCTTCCTCAAATTTCTAATAGTCACCACCTCCTCCTCTTCCTCCTCCTCCTCCTCCTCTTCTTCGCTGATTTCCTCGGGGGTGAAAACTGAAATGGACTTTGCTCAATTCAAGATACATTACACGGAAGACTTCTATTTCACGCCGTTCCTTCTGTATCATCCACATCCGCGTACCCCGTGGTGAAACCGGCCGTGGAAAAGGCAAGAATGTGTGACGCTTTGTGCTTGTGGAGTTTACAGGAACCGCAGGAATGATCGGGTGTCACCACTATTAGATGCGAGCGGTCTGGGTCACATGACAAGACTTAGACCAGGCCTTAGAATCCTACGGACAATTAGTAGCTTTGTCCAATCAAGTTCAATCTTTCAGTACTTGAAAGGGTATTTATTTAGAGAACTCTTTGTAAAAGATGAGGGATTCGGTCCTCGTTGTCGTCCATGACCTACACTATATCGCCAAAAGTATTTGGCCACCCATCCAAATGATCAGTATCAGGTGTCCTAAACACTTGACCCGGCCACAGGTGTATCAAATCAAGCACTTAGTGCAGGGGTGCTCACACTTTTTCTGCAGGCGAGCTACTTTTCAATTGATCAAGTCGTGGGGATCTACCTCATTCATATATATCATTTATATTTACTTATTTATGAAATATATGTTTTTGTTAACAAGTTAAAGGTGTTTAATGATAATGCAAGCATGTTTAACACATATAGTTAATATTGTTAATAAATTAAAGGTGTTTAATGAAAATAAAAGTATGTTTAATACATAGTTAATATTGTTAACAAGTTAAAGGTGTTTAATGAAAATACAAGCATGTTTAACACATATAGTTAATATTGTTAACAAGTTAAAGGTGTTTAAAGATAATACAAGCATGTTTAACACTTATAGTTAATATTGGTAACAAGTTAAAGGTGTTTAAAGATAATACAAGCATGTTTAACGCATATAGTTAATATTGTTAATAAGTTAAAAGTGTTTAAAGATAATACAAGCATGTTTAACACATATAGTTAATATTGTTAATAAGTTAAAAGTGGTTAAAGATAATACAAGCATGTTTAACACATATAGATTCCTTTCTTTCATGAAGACAAGAATATACGTTGGTGTATTACCTGATTCTGATGACTTGCATTTATTGTAATCAGACAGTGGTGCTGATAACGTCCGCATTTTCGAATGGAGGAGAAAAAAAGTCCTCCTTTCTGTCCAATACCACATGAAAGTGGTTGGTTTTTGGCATTTTATTTATCCAGCTTCCGTACTCCTTTGTATACACTTTACAAGAAATACATTGTCGGCAAACTCCGTAGCTTGCTAGCTTGTGCACGCCAGCTTTCTGAGACTCTTATTTTGGTAGCGCAGGCAGGATGAAGCAGCGCTTTTATTGTGCAACTGTGCAGTCGGTCTTTGGAGTTTTGACGACAGGTACGGCGCCAGAGTCTGTTGAAATAAAGTGTTTCTCGCCTTCCTGTCGGTAATTTTAATGAGCTGGCAGCAGCCAGCGTCATCTCAGAAGACCCTCGGGTGCCGTGAATGTCAATCAAGCGACGAAAGTGACGTCATAGTGAAGATTTATGATCGCTCATTTTTAGGACTATGTTTTTAATGGCTGGCTGGTGATCGACTGACACACCCTCCACGATCGACCGGTAGCTCGCGATCGACGTAATGAGCACCCCTGACTTAGTGTGTTTAAAGGAATTTTCCATCATTCTTCCAAAAGCGCATTGGTGAGGTCACACACTGATGTTGGTGGAGAAGGCCTGGCTCTCAGTCTCCGTTCTAATTCATCCCAAAGGTGTTCTATCGGGTTCAGGTCAGGACTCTGTGCAGGCCAGTCAAGTTCATCTACACCAGACTCTGTCACCCATTTAGAACACGTTAAAACAGATCGTAACCAGATATTAACAGTAAATGAACAAGTAGATTAATAATACATTTTTACAGTTTGTCCCTCATAATGTTGACAAAATTATAGGTGTATAAATGACACAATATGTTACTGCATACGTCAGCAGACTATTTAGGAGTCTTTGTTTGTTTACTTACTACTAAAAGACAAGTTGTCTAGTATGTTCACTATTTTATTTAAAGCCAAACTTGTTCTCCGATTACAATAAGAAACATATGTTTAATGTACCCTAAATTATTTTTGTCAAAATAAAGCCAATAATGCCATTTTTTTGTGGTCCCCTTTATTTAGAAAAGTATTGAAAAGTATGGAAATACATTTTGGTACTGGTACCAAAATATCGGTATCGAGACAACTCCGAGTCAGGCTATTTTAGTGCATGGAAACGCAGTGACTGTTTGGTTAGTCACAACAGAGTCCGAACTCTTTGGTTCCTCTGGAGTTTGATCTAAGTTGGTTTGTTTCAGAGGGAACTGAGGAGTCTGTGAGGCTGGAATCACATGACCTTTTTGGGTGAGCCTAAAAATGTCAAGAAGTCAAAGAGCATCCTGCTGAGAACCTCCCAAAACATGAATCCAGGAAAGGATTTTCTAGTCACTTTGTTTCGTCTATTTTTGGTTTCCCCCCCTCCAGGTAGGAATCTCATTTTCTGGAAGAAGAAAGAACGGGTCAAGAAGTCGCTAATAATAAGGCAGCTCTTGGCTATGGGGTTGTGTGGAGTAGTGGGGGACTGGTTTAATTAGAGGTCCGTGGTTTTGGCTCCGGTGCTGGATGTCTGTCGTCGCCCCGTGAAGACACAGTGTCAGCAGGCGTGGACGCTGAGCCGCTGGCAGCTGATTGCCGGACTTTGCCAACGAAGCTCAGTCACCTTGGAAAGACGAGAGGAAAATGGACAGCATGTTTTCGCCGGGGAACGTGACACCCGCCGCCTTCAACTTGTGACCGATGCAGTGTGCGCCAAGCCTCCCAGGTGAACTCCGGAGTGGGTACCGGTGATGGTCTTGGAGGGATCCCGGATGATGATGGATAGGCGGCGCAGGCAGCCTCACCTGGACGTTCCGCAGCGAAATTGCTCACCGGGGGGAAGAAGTGGTGCGCCCCAATGGAGATTGTGACAGTGGTGAAGGGATGAGAAATAGGAAACTAGGTGAACACGGCATTTGACTTCTGCTCTCTTTTGGCTGGAAATTGAGGCTAAATGAATAGAAAAGTAGCATCCGGAGCTGGCTTTTGATTTGTTAATTAAGATGCAATCTGCCTCATTAAGTCGCTTAGCCTTCTCTTTAAGCCTCTAAACGCCCTGACAGACAGAAATTCCCCAGCAAAGCTTTTATTATCCGGCATCACCCCGGCCAGTTTGGAGATTGCAAAAGACATTTAATATTTTAACGGTGCAGAGAAAAATGTTTCTCCGGATTCCATCTTTATTGTTCTGCTTATTTGATTGTATTCTTTCCGCGTCCCCCCCACCCCCGAAATCGGGTTTGAATGTGAAGCCTGGTTCCGGGCTGCTTGAATGGGCCGAGCTCCGAGATAGGAGCGATTGTGCGAATTGTGCCTGAAGATTGCCGAAGTAATTAACGTTCCTGCTGGCTGGCAGATCCAATCGTCGCGGATGGGAGACAAGCTGCGGCCCGGACCCGACACACACACACACACACACACACACACACACACACACACACACACACACACACACGCACACACACACACAAATACCTGACAGATCTCCCAATTTTATTTGCCGAACTGTTGCAGTTCCGCTCTGCTTTCATGAGGACAACCTGTCTTGAGTTTTATGAATGCGTTATCGTTGAGGAAGACGTCAAATGAGCCTTCTAGACACCTCTCAAGGGATTCTCCCTGTCTTCTACGAGTTCTCCCTCATTACTCTCCTTCAATGATGCCATCGTCACCTTGCGTCTCACACTCAGAGAAAGAAAAAAAAATCGAGCTATCCAGCTCACTTACCACTAGTTCCCATATATCTCGCCCCCGCCTGTTGCCCCCTTTCAGAGCTCGCCTCTCTGTTCCTATTATCTCCCCCTCAAAGTGACCTCAGCACCCACTCGCCATCCTCTATCTCCTCTTGTCCGTTGTCCCAAATATTTCCTCCTCGTATCACCACACACATTCTTATCTTCTCCCCTCCTGCTCTTCGCCCGCCAGCCCCCATCCCCTTTGTCCTCGCCTACCAGACTGTGGTCTCAAGGTGACTCGGAGCAGCTGTTGACTGAATGTGAAAAGTAATTTATTCACAGTCAGGAGGTGCGAGGGGAGTCGACCTCCGGCCCTCGGGTGAGGGCCGCGGTCGAGGTTGTTCCGTGTGTGTATCGGAACAACATGAGAAAACCAATCAGCAGTCACATTCGGTTAGAAGTCCTGGACGTTCAGGGTTGTTGTCGTAGCTGGGAGGCACATTGGAATTGGGCTTCAATCCAACAGTCCTCCAATGTTTCCGAGCACTGTAAAAAGTCTGTAAACTAGACTCGGTCTTTCCATTCCTAGTGTTGTGCGAGGAACGACTCAGAAACTTGAAAGAGTCCTTAGTCGCAGTTGATTCAGTTTGTGTCCAGTTCTATGCATGGCATGTTCATTGTCTTTGAAGGATACAAATATTCCAGGATTTAAACAACCAAAACCCTGGCACTATCGCTAACTCTAGGCCTAACATGAACCCTGAACCCTAACCTCGGAAATGTATTGAGTTATTTTCTGAAAACATGTTTCTTTGTATTCCTGCAACACTCAATCATAGATGATCGAACACAATCAATCAATTAAAGTTGACTTATATAGCCATTAATCAGAAATGTCTCAAAGGGCTGCACAAGCCACAATGACATCCTCGGCTCAGATCCCAGATCAGGGCAAGAAAAAAACTCAACCCAGTGGGGACAACGAGAATCCTTGGAAGGGACCGCAGATGGGGGGGACGCCACCTTGGGTGACCGGTGAAATGGATGCCGAGTGAATACACAAACAAAAATATTACGTACCTCTCGCATTCGGTTAGAAGTACTGGACGTTCAGGGTTGTTGTTGTAGCTGGGAGGCACATTGGAATTGGGCTTCAATCCAACAGTGCTCCAATGTTTCCAAGCACTATAAGGAGTCTTTAATGGTAAACTAGACTCGGTCTTTCCATTCTAAGTGTTGTGAGAGAAATGACTCAGAAACTTGAAAGAGTCCTTAGTCGCAGTTGATTTAGTTTGTATCCAGTTCTATGCATGGCATGTTCATTGTCTTTGAAGGATACAAATATTCCAGGATTTCAACTACCAAAACCCTGGCACTATCTCTAAACAGTGCTCCAATGTTTCCAAGCACTATAAGGAGTCTTTAATGGTAAACTAGACTCAGGCTTTCCATTCTAAGTGTTGTGAGAGAAATGACTCAGAAACTTGAAAGGGTCCTTAGTCGCAGTTGGTTTAGTTTGTGTCCAGTTCTATGCATGGCATGTTCATTGTCTTTGGAGGATACAAATATTCCAGGATTTAAACTACCAAAACCCTGGCACTATTGCTAACTCTAGGCCTAACCTGAACCCTGAAGCCTAATCTGGGAAATGTATTGAGTTATTTTCTGAAAACATGTTTCTGTGTATTCCTGCAACACTCAATCATAGATGATCGAACACAATCAATCAATTAAAGTTGACTTATATAGCCATTAATCAGAAATGTCTCAAAGGGCTGCACAAGTCACAACGACATCCTCGGCTCAGATCCCACATCAGGGCAAGAAAAAAACTCAACCCAATGGGGACAACGAGAATCCTTGGAAGGGACCGCAGATGGGGGGGACCCCACCTTGGATGACCGGTGAAATGGATGCCGAGTGAATACACAAACAAAAATATTACGTACCTCTCGCATTCGGTTAGAAGTCCTGGACGTTCAGGGTTGTTGTTGTAGTTGGGAGGCACATTGGAATTGGGCTTCAATCCAACAGTGCTCCAATGTTTCCAAGCAATATAAGGAGTCTTTAATGGTAAACTAGACTCGGTCTTTCCATTCTAAGTGTTGTGAGAGAAATGACTCAGAAACTTGAAAAGGTCCTTAGTCGCAGTTGGTTTAGTTTGTGTCCAGTTCTATGCATGGCATGTTCATTGTCTTTGAAGGATACAAATATTCCAGGATTTCAACTACCAAAACCCTGGCACTATCTCTAAACAGTGCTCCAATGTTTCCAAGCACTATAAGGAGTCTTTAATGGTAAACTAGACTCAGGCTTTCCATTCTAAGTGTTGTGAGAGAAATGACTCAGAAACTTGAAAGGGTCCTTAGTCGCAGTTGGTTTAGTTTGTGTCCAGTTCTATGCATGGCATGTTCATTGTCTTTGGAGGATACAAATATTCCAAGATTTAAACTACCAAAACCCTGGCACTATTGCTAACTCTAGGCCTAACCTGAACCCTGAACCCTAATCTGGAAATGTATTGAGTTATTTTCTGAAAACATGTTTCTGTGTATCCTCCAACACTCAATCATAGATGATCGAACACAATCAATCAATTAAAGTTGACTTATATAGCCATGAATCACAAATGTCTCAAAGGGCTGCACAAGCCACAACGACATCCTCGGCTCAGATCCCACATCAGGGCAAGAAAAAACTCAACCCAATGGGGACAACAAGAATCCTTGGAAGGGACCGCAGATGGGGGGACCCCACCTTGGGTGACCGGTGAAATGGATGCCGAGTGAATACACAAACAAAAAAATTACGTACCTCTCGCATTCGGTTAGAAGTCCTGGACGTTCAGGGTTGTTGTTGTAGCTGGGAGGCACATTGGAATTGGGCTTCAATCCAACAGTGCTCCAATGTTTCCGAGCACTATAAGGAATCTTTAATGGTAAACTAGACTCGGTCTTTCCATTCTTAGTGTTGTGAGAGAAACGACTCAGAAACTTGAAAGGGTCCTTAGTCGCAGTTGATTTAGTTTGTATCCAGTTCTATGCATGGCATGTTCATTGTCTTTGAAGGATACAAATATTCCAGGATCTCAACTACCAAAACCGTGGCACTATCTCTAAACAGTGCTCCAATGTTTCCAAGCACTATAAGGAATCTTTAATGGTAAACTAGACTCAGGCTTTCCATTCTAAGTGTTGTGAGAGAAATGACTCAGAAACTTGAAAGGGTCCTTAGTCGCAGTTAGTTTAGTTTGTGTCCAGTTCAATGCATGGCATGTTCATTGTCTTTGAAGGATACAAATATTCCAGGATTTCAACTACCAAAACCCTGGCACTATCTCTAACTCTAGGCCTGAACCCTGAGCCCTAATCTGGGAAATGTATTGAGTTATTTTCTGAAAACATGTTTCTGTGTATTCCTGCAACACTCAGTCATAGATGATCGAACACAATCAATCAATTAAAGTTGACTTATATAGCCATTAATCACAAATGTCTCAAATGCCAGCCATGACGTTATCCTAGGCTCAGATCTCATATAAGGGCAAGACAAAAACTCAACCCAATGGGGACAACGAGAATCCTTGGAAGGGACCCCACCTTGGGTGACCGGTGCAATGGATGCTGAGTGGATACACAATCAAAAACGTTACGTACCTTGGTGGAGATATCCAATACCTGCACTTTTTGCTGATACTCCATGTCAATCAGCAGTCGACTCACTACCCAAACCTCCTGTCTATCTAGGACGCGGACCACCACAAAGCGTGTTCAGGTGGAGTTGGTTTTCAGACGGTGCTTAAGTCTGGAAACTACAGGAACACTGGATTAAAAGTGGAATTAGGCTGGATCCTATTTCTCCTAGCACTAGTTTTCTAGCTGCAGCCAAAACCCAGCTGGCACAAGACATTAAAACAATGTCAAGAACTTGTTGAATTAGTTAAGCAACTCAAACATAACGTTGGAACAACCTGCTTTTTGACGACGTTTAATCAATGTTGGGTTCTGACGTTGATTTGACCATTGAAATTTGGTCATTTTTCCTAACCAATATTTTACAACACACATACAACGTTGAAACAACATGCTTTTTAAGTACATCTATTCAATGTCAGGTTGTGACGTTGATTTGACCGTTGAAATTTGGTCATTTCCCAACCAACAACGTGGATCCAAGGTTAGACACCAACGTTGTCTCAATTCACAAGTACAACTGTTTCGCAACGTTGTTTCAAAGTCAGTTTTAAAAACATATTTATAATCAACAATGTATCAATGTCTTGTGCCTGCTGGGAAATGTCAAAACATGAGAATATTTCCATAGCAAAGATCTGAATACCGATAAACTGTCTAATCGTTCTTATACTTGCTCAAAGGGAACGCGCAAAACCGAGGGCATAGTGCTAATACAAGGGGTAAGGTGGAAAACTGTAATTCAGCCCATCCATCCATCCATCCATCTTCTTCCGCTTATCCGAGGTCGGGTCGCGGGGGCAGCAGCTTAAGCAGGGAAACCCAGACTTCCCTCTCCCCAGCCACTTCGTCCAGCTCCTCCCGGGGGATCCCGAGGCGTTCCCAGGCCAGCCGGGAGAGATAGTCTTCCCAGCGTGTCCTGGGTCTTCCCCGTGGCCTCCTACCGGTCGGACGTGCCCGAAACACCTTCCTAGGGAGGCGTTCGGGTGGCATCCTGACCAGATGCCCGAACCACCTCATCTGGCTCCTCTCCATGTGGAGGAGCAGCGGCTTTACTTTGAGCTCCCCCCGAATGACAGAGCTTCTCACCCTATCTCTAAGGGAGAGCCCCGCCACTCGGCGGAGGAAACTCATTTCGGCCGCTTGTACCCGTGATCTTGTCCTTTCGGTCATGACCCAAAGCTCATGACCATAGGTGAGGATGGGAACGTAGATCGACCAGTAAATTGAGAGCTTTGCCTTCCGGCTCAGCTCCTTCTTCACCACAACGGATCGATACAGCGTCCGCATTACTGAAGACGCCGCACCGATCCGCCTGTCGATCTCACGATCCACTCTTCCCCCACTCGTGAACAAGACTCCGAGGTACTTGAACTCCTCCACTTGGGGCAAGATCTCCTCCCCAACCCGGAGATGGCACTCCACCCTTTTCCGGGAGAGAACCATGGACTCGGACTTGGAGGCGCTGATTCCCATTCAGCCTTACTCTGGAATTGCCTGTCTGGTTCAGGTATCTTAGAACCAACCCTAACCCTTAACCCGGGCCCTACTCTTTAACCCTCGCCCTAAGATCGACCAAAACCGTTTAAGGCAGGAAACAAGTCGATACATCGGTATAAGCATGTGACACAAGGCTCTTTGCAAAAAGAGACACGTACTTGTATTCATCCAAAAAGGCTCTTTAATTGGTCTAAGTGATTAATTACAGGGGTGAGGGACCATGGGTGATACAGATAATATAATAGCTCTCAATCGCCTCATTTAAAATTGATCATTAAGCAATTAAGGGGGGACGGGAAAGCAGGAGGACGATGGGGGGAATACAAAAGAGCAGAAAAGAGGAGGGTGGGGGGTGAAAATCCTAATAGGCAAACAGAGCTGAGTTAGTAATACAATAGTAACAAATAGGCAAGATTTACACCGTGTGCCAGAAATTAGAAAATGTCTAAAAGTGACTATAAATTCCTATCATAAGTAGATTACATGAATAATGACAGTCAAATAACACATCGATATAGCATTTTCGATTAAATACGTTTACGTATTTGTGAGGCCCTGTGTGTTGTCTGTGCTGTACCGCGGCCCCAAACTGAGACCCAGTGAGGAACGAGAGCCCGTGGTTTCGTTAATAAGACACCTTGTGCTGGTCAGTGCTGTCCAGATCTTCACTTTGTGTTCATGTGGACTGCTTTCAGTAAGCGCTGTTCATCGGATGCACGCGCCTTCCTTTTATGGCCACTCGGCGGCAGTAGAGAGATTACACAGGTTAGCGTTTACGGATTAAGCGACGTAGGCGAGTCTGACTTTCTTCAGCTTTTTGGTCTCTGTTCAACCCCTGAGGGAAATGTCGGGCTCTCAAGCTGCTACATGCTACAATAGTTAGCCATTAGCTCGCGGCTAACCGGCGACGTCTCTTTCCCAGTGTTGCGTTTGCTTGCTGGCAGGCTATTTCCTGGTTCATGGAAGACAGAGTGCTCCTCTGACCTGGGTGGACAGCAAGAGGAGATAACTACCTAGACCTGGGTCGAAATTACGGGTTCCTCACTCGCACTCGTTTCCTACAAAGTTCCGTGGAAATCGGTTTTGCTGTTTTTGCATAAACCTGCCAACAAACAGACTAATCTACCATCAACAGCTCCCGCAAAGACAAGCCTTCAGATCTGGTCTCGTCTGTGACAGTACAATTTATAATCTAATATGTTGCTACAAAAATAGATAGCCGCTTTAAAGAAGGTACCTGATATCTTTTTGCAGATGTCTCAAACTGATTACGCCGTCCCAGAAAAACGCTGCTCTGTCAAAATGTCTAGTTTGTGTGTGTTCTATTATGACGCGTCGCGACAATGGCTGCTTTGTGTTGTTTTTTTTGGTGACAGTTTTCAAAGATTCTTTCATCTCCTCACAGCTTTATCAAGTCAACAACACTAAAGTCTGAAATCCATCCACAGTGAAATATATACACTACAATCACAGCAGGATCACTCTGGTTATACATCCACCACGCGCCGACACCGCGGACACCTTTAAAGCGCATGAAAACGGACAAGCAAGCAAGCAGCAAGAGGCTCAATCTTGCCAAGTTCCAACAGTCTTCTGGAGGGTCAACTGGCAACGGTGCAGTCACATCCATTACTCACAAGAACCTACAGACCTGGTACAATAATGACTTGACCTTCTCCACAGTGGTCTGTTGTCTCCTTCTGGTTCACACCTCCGACTCCAAACTGGATACCCGTTTCCAGGGACGGACCACGCACGGGCTCCCCGCAGACTGGCTGACTCCTCCTTGACTCACATGAGTCTCTGACCCAGTCCGAGAGCCCTGATAGACCCCGTAGCCTCCGTACACGCTGTCCTGGTACAAAAGTGCCCTCTGACCCCCGCATCGTCCACCACCGCAGGCCAGCAGCTGGCACACTGGGCCGGGGCCCCGCTGGCTACCTGGGGCCTGGTTGTGGTGCTGCAGGGGTGAGTGGTAGAATGGTAGTCCAGGGTAAGAGTTCAGGTAGTGGGTGTATTGTTTGCTGAGCAAGCTAGTGGCTCGCCGCACCATCCCTCGCCCAAGACCAGCACCGTGCTGCACCGCTTCGCCGTACGTCGGGAGATGAGTGGAGTGGGAGTATTTCAGCCTTTGGCCCTTGCGCCCGGTGGGCCTCCTGTGGTCCTCCCTTATGTGGAGGTAGGCCTGGTTTCGAGGGAGGCACAGGTTGTTTCGGACGTGGGCGGGATTGGACGCCTTAGCGGGTGTTGTCTGGGTAAGGATGCAGGGAAACAGGTCCGGAAGTGTGGAGGGCGACTGGCTGGATAGGGATGACTGGGACTCGTCGAGCTGGTGGATCTGCTCGCTGCCCCAAGTCGCTTTGAGGAAAGAGGAGCGGCGGCGCCTGCGTTTTCCTCTTACCATGAGGTCCTCTGGGGGCCAGGAGCTGTAGTTCTCCACCTGAGGACACATGCCCTCCACAGAGTAGATGCTCTCCATGCTGGGCGCCGAGATGTGGTTGTCCTGAAGGTGGTTGGCTTTCAGCTCACTAAGGCAGACGGGAGGGTCGAGCTTTTCATGATTCCGAAATGTTCTCCTCTCTGCATCCCCATCTCCACACTGGAAGCTCTTAGACCTCCTTTTCCTCTGGTAGATGCCTCCTTCCGCTTGCTGCTTATGGGCCAAGGAGACGGGATGGGAGGTGTAGATGTCAGGCAGCTGCAAGTCGGTGTAGGAGATAAACGGCGAGCGCGGTTGGGCGTCAACATAGAGTCTTCCGGTGGTCTGGTAGTGGTGGGGACGCTGATGCGGGAGCGTCTCGCTAACCGCCAAGTGGGGGCTGCTGAGGCTAGAGACAGGAAGCAAGCGATCGTACAAACAGGAAGTAGAGCGAGTCGGGAGGGTGTAGCGCAGCGGCGTGGGCCTGCTCACGCCCCTTTGCTGTTTTAGCGATGTCACGGTGGCCAGAGTGGGGGAGACGGACCTCTGCGGGAAGTGGTTCTCCATGACGTACGCGAATCCCCCCGGTACGGTATCCGTGGGTATGTGCGGGACACGAACGGGCAAGCTACAGCTGTGCCGGCTCAAGTGCTCGATGGTCTTGGTGGCGTTGTCCAGCGAGCTCTCCACATTGGCGGTGGAGACCAGGCCTTTGGCGGTGCGCAGCATCTTCAGCATGTTGGCTTGGGCGTAGTTGGACGTCAGGTCCGGTTTGGCGAGACCGGATGAACGCCCATGATCCTCCACTCCTTTGAAGCAACTGTAGATACCCTGGAAGAGAAGGACGCAAGATGAAAACCAACAAATAAAAGAACAGAGAGTCAGGTTTAAAGAAAAGCATTGTAGTGTATCTGTAAAGGGTTAGGATTAGGGTTAGAATATAGTATTTTTTCAACGATTTCAAATAAGTATCAGAGGTTCTATAATCGAGGTGCATTAAAAGAACAACTTTTTGATGTTGATTATCACCAACCCCTGCCTCATCAATAACACAGCTCCACATTGGCGAGCCTGCTACGTGAGCGATGTTAAAAGACTACATCAGGACGTAGAATCGGACTCGGCACAGAACTTAAGGCTAACAAGACTATCAGCATCTTCGGGCAAAGAGATGAACTCCGCTGATTCAAGATGTACGTCTTCTTCAACATCAATAACACAGGACACCCAATGCTAACAATGCTGGAACGCTAACAACGCAGCTAATGATCGTAACCGCGACTGTCCAGTTGACAAGAGTTTTTGAAAAACGACACAGGGCTATGGTTCAGCACTTAAAACCAAGTTCTAACCCAGGATGTGACGAAGTGTTTCCATGTTGTGGCGGTGTTGTAGTGGCCGGGTGAAAACCATAGCCATGAGGATCTTCCGGGCTACCTGTGAGTACTGTAATTTACAGTAGAACACAGTCAAGGCTACATAATAGAAACATGTTTATTTTTTAAACACAAAAAAAAAGGCTATTGTATTGAAAAATATATATATATATATATATATATAAAAAAAAAACAATATTAAAAAATAAATAATGAAAAAAGCCTACTATATTGAAAAATATTGAAGAAAAACAATATTAAAAAAATGTATTACAAAAGGCTACTTTATTCGGTGAAACAAGTATAAGGTTGTTTCTATTTTCTTTTTTTATACTTTGTAGCACTTTGAGATTTTAACAAATGTAATTCATTATTATTATTATTATTATTATAAATGTGTTCCTGTGTAGTATTTCTCCATCAGTGGTCATGTGGTGACATCAACGATGGTATTTTGAGGGGTGATCAGTGAAGTCGGACATCACTGAAGGCCTAGGTGAGAAACGCACGGCCCGCCACCGTATTTAGTGCTCATGAAGAGGCTCAAGGTACACATTGCCAGCATGAATTGATTAACGTGGACCCCGACTTAAACAAGTTGAAAAACGTATTCGGGTGTTACCATTTAGTTGTCAATTGTACGGAATATGTGCTGCAGGGTTTGTGCGTGTGTGTGTGTGTGTGGGTGTTACGGACAGCAAAGCCCTGTCTGTCTGATCGGAAAAACAAGCATTATTGACCTACAGTTAACAACTAAGTTATTTCACTTTACCTTTTTCTGTGTTGATTGAGCTGTGTTGAAGCAGCAAAAAATGACATTATGTTAAATGAAGAGTTTCTGTCTCTGATAGTTGACAGAGGTGGGTAGTAACGCGCTACATTTACTCCGTTACATCTACTTGAGTAACTTTTGGGATAAATTGTACTTCTAAGAGTAGTTTTATTGCAACATACTTTTACTTTTACTTGAGTATATTAATAGAGAAGAAACGCTACTTTTACTCCGTTACTTTTATCTACATTCAGCTCGCTACTCGCTACTATTTTTTATCGATCTGTTAATGCACGCTTTGTTTGTTTTGGTCTGTCAGACAGACCTTCATAGTGCCTGCGTTTCAACAAATACAGTCACTGGTGACGTTCACTCCGTTCCACCAATCAGATGCAGTCACTGGTGACGTTGGACCAATCAAACAGAGCCAGGCGGTCACATGACCTGACTTAAACAAGTTGAAAAACTTATTGGGGTGTTACCATTTAGTGGTCAATTGTACGGAATATATACTGTACTGTGCAATCTACTAATAAAAGTTTCAATCAATCAATCAAAAGTGTGAAGGAAAAAAGACCCTTTTATTTCAACCGTACATCCCGTCAAAAGCCTAAAGACTGACTGCACAGTTCCTGTCTTCACAATAAAAGTGCCGCTCCATCGCGCCTGCGCTTTCAAAATAAGAGTCTCCGAAAGCCAGCGCAAACAAGCTAGCAAGCTACGGAGTTTGTCGCCAATGTATTTCTTGTAAAGTGTATAAAAACGAATATGGAAGCTGGACACATAAGATGCCAAAAATCAACCACTTTCATGTGGTATTAGACAGAAAGGAGGAACTTTTTTTCTCCTCCATTTAAAAACGTGGACGTTATCAGCACTACTGTCTGATTACAATCAATGCAAGTCATCAGAATCAGGTAATACACCAACTTATATTCTTGTCTTCATGAAAGAAAGGAATCTATATGTGTTAAACATGCATGTATATTCATTAAAACACCTTTAACATGTAAACAAAAACGGCAAAATAAATAAATATAAATTATATACTGTATATATATATATATATAAATGTGTGTGTGTATATATATATATATATATATATATATATATATATATATATATATATATATATATATATATATATATATATATATATGATATGTGTGTGTATGTTACTCATCAGTTACTCAGTACTTGAGTAGTTTTTTCACAACATACTTTTTACTTTTACTCAAGTAAATATTTGGGTGACTACTCCTTACTTTTACTTGAGTAATAAATCTCTAAAGTAACAGTACTCTTACTTGAGTACAATTTCTGGCTACTCTACCCACCTCTGATAGTTGATATAATAATGTAACTGCATCTTAAAGCCTACATGAACTCCATGGTGTTCAGGGATGAATAGTCTCTCCTATTGCACTATTTTTTTCAGCTATAGTTACATTAATCATTAGTAATGTAGCCGCCTAGTTTTGAATGGCAGGGTCCCTGCTATCACATGTTGATAAAAATATAACATTTACATAATAAAAATCAACTACAGGCTTCCCAAATGCCATAATAAATTAAGCATGATGAGTTGAACATATGTCAGCATGTGGCCCCACTTTTAATTCTTTTTTTCAAACACTTATTGCAAACGCTAATTTACAGTAAGTCATTAATTTGACTTAGTAAGTCATTATTTTGACTTATTAGGTCATAATAATGACATACTTAGTATCTCAGGTAACTAGGACTGCTTTGTTTTTACTTTACGGAAAAAATATCGAGAAATATATCGTATATCGCCATTCAGCAAATGGAGCGGAAAACACAACCAAAAATTGTAGGCTTCTTCACGTGACGAAGCCGGCCTACTTCACCGCAGTCTGTAGTCTATTGCCCCCCCCCAGGCGACAGGCCGAGTTACACCGATCCTTACACCCACCCACCCCCTGTCTGCTGGAAAGACATCACTTTAACTAACACATTTTCTGAGGGAAACACTGTACTGTACTGTGCAATCTACTAATAAAAGTTTCAATCAATCAGAAAATTGCAGTTCGAACATTGATAAGTAATTTTTAGCATAAAAGGGGATTTTTAAACTGTATTCATAGGAAACCGGTTTCACAAAACACAGCTGACATTAAAAACAATTACAAACCCCGTTTCCATATAAGTTGGGAAATTGTGTTGGATGTACCGTATTTTCCGCACTATAAGGCGCACCTAAAAACCACACATTTTCTCAAAAGCTGACAGTGCGCCTTATAACCCGGTGCGCTTTATATATGGATAAATATTAAGATTCATTTTCATAAAGTTTCGGTCTTGCAACTTCGGTAAACAGCCGCCATCTTTTTTCCCGGTAGAACAGGAAGCGCTTCTTCTTCTACGCAAGCAACCGCCAAGGTAAGCACCCGCCCCCATAGAACAGGAAGCGCTTCTTCTTCTACTGTAAGCAACCACCCGCCCGCGTAGAAGAAGAAAAAGCGCGCGGGTATCACCGTACGTTTCATTTCCTTTGTGTGTTTACATCTGTAAAGACCACAAAATGGCTCCTACTAAGCAACAGGTATCCGGTTCATGAAAAGACGCAATCTCTCCATCCGCACACGGATTACTATTTCACAGCAACTGATATTCCTGTGAACCGCACTGTGGATACAACGGGAGCACGTACGGTGAATATTCGCACCACAGGGAATGAGAAGTCATCCTTCACTGTGGTTCTAGCTTGCCATGCTAATGGCCAGAAACTTCCACCCATGGTGATATTCAAAAGGAAGACCTTGCCAAAAGAGACCTTTCCAGCCGGCGTCATCATAAAAGCTAACTCGAAGGGATGGATGAAGAACAGATGAGCGAGTGGTTAAGGTAAGTTTAAGTTTACGCGAAGAGGCCGGGTGGCTTTTTTCACGCAGCTCTGTCCATGTTGATATACGTATGTTTGTGATTGCACATTTGCGTGCATTTTGGGAGTGAACAGAGTTGTTAGAACGCTGGTTTTTAATATATTATTAAAGTTTGACTGACCTATCTGACTGTTTTTTTGACATTCCTTTAGCGCAGTTAGATGCGGCTTATAACACGGGGCGTCTTATAGGTGGACAAAGTTTTGAAATATGCCGTTCATTGAAGGCGCGGCTTATAACCCAGGGCGCCTTATGGTGCGGAAAATACGGTAAATATAAACGGAATACAATGATTTGCAAATCAATTTCAACCCATATTCAGTTGAATATGCTACAAAGACAACATATTTGATGTTCAAACTGATATACTTTTTTTGTTGTTGCAAATAATCATTAACTTTTAGAATTTGATGCCAGCAACACGTGACAAAAAAGTTGGGAAAGGTGGCAATAAAAACTGATAAAGTTGAAGAATAGTCATCAAACACTTATTTGGAACATCCCACAGGTGAACAGGCAAATTGGGAACAGGTGGGTGCCATGATTGGGTATAAAAGTAGATTCCATGAAATGCTCAAGGATGGGGCGAGGGTCACCACTTTGTCAACAAATGCGTGAGCAAATTGTTGAACAGTTTAAGAAAAACCTTTCTCAACCAGCTATTGCAAGGAATTTAGGGATTTCACCATCTACGCTCCGTAATATCATCAAAGGGTTCAGAGAATCTGGAGAAATCACTGCACGTAAGCAACTAAGCCCGTGACCTTCGATCCTTCAGGCTGTACTGCATCAACATCAGTGTGTAAAGGATATCATCACATGGGCTCAGGAACACTTCAGAAACCCACTGTCAGTAACTACAGTTGGTCGCTACATCTGTAAGTGCAAGTTAAAACTCTCCTATGCAAGGCGAAAAAAACGTTTATCAACAACACCCAGAAACGCCGTCGGCTTCGCTGGACCTGAGCTCGTCTAAGATGGACTGATGCAAAGTGGAAAAGTGTTCTGTGGTCTGACGAGTCCACATTTCAAATGGTTTTTTGGAAACTGTGGACGTCGTGTCCTCCGGACCAAAGAGGAAAAGAACCATCCGGATTGTTATAGGTGCAAAGTTGAAAAGCCAGCATCTGTGATGTTATGGGGGTGTATTAGTGCCCAAGGCATTGGTAACTTACACATCTGTGAAGGCACCATTAATGCTGAAAGGTACATGCAGGTTTTGGAGCAACATATGTTGCCATGGACGCCCCTGCTTATTTCAGCAAGACATGCCAAGCCACGTGCTACATCAACGTGGCTTCATAGTAAAAGAGTGCGGGCATGGCGTAGTGGGTAGAGCAACCGTGCCAGAAACCTGAGGGTTGCAGGTTCGCTCCCCGCCTCTTACCATCCAAAAATCGCTGCCGTTGTGTCCTTGGGCAGGACACTTCACCCTTTGCCCCCAGTGCCACTCACACCGGTGAATTGAATGATAGGTGGTGGTCGGAGGGGCCGTTGGCGCAAATTGCAGCCACGCTTCTGTCAGTCTACCCCAGGGCAGCTGTGGCTATGAAAGTAGCTTACCACCACCAGGTGTGAATGATTGATGGGTTCTACATGTAAAGCGACTTTGGGTACTTAGAAAAGCGCTATATAAATCCCAGTTATTATTATTATTACTTTCCTGGCC